>NC_050453.1:67583148-67700648 GCF_903995425.1 Onychomys torridus
CTCTCAAGTAGTACCACTCCCTGGTAACCAAACATGCAAATATATAAGCCTATGGGGCCATTCTGATTCAAACCACCACAACGTGTGTGTGTGTGTGTGTGTGTGTGCATAATACAGAATGGGATCCTAATTTAGACAGTCTGAATCTATAGCTTGCCACTACAATAGTAGCTATACTAAGAGAAAGAATAAATAGCTCTCTCTGTGTGTGTGTGTGTGTGTGTGAGAGAGAGACAGAGAGAGAGAAAGAGAGAGAGAGAGAGAGAGAGAGAGAGAGAGAGAGAGAGAGAGAGAGAGAGAGGTTTTCTGGTATCTTTTTAAAAATATTTGTCCAGACTTAGCAAGGGGACTCAGACCAGAGTCCGAGGGACATATCATATTCAACTGGCTTTGAACATATAGGTAGATAACCTTTGACCCAATGCAACACCTACAACTCCCCAAAGACTGTATACTGTTTCATAAGCAATGTGTTTGTCACTGAACACACTTCAGAGATTTAAAAACTTGTGGCCATTATCTAAACCTCAGCTTCTTAAACTGTGGGTTGTCATCCCATATGGGGTCATGTAGCTGAATGTAGAGGCCACGAAATATCTGGGAACAGTAAAATGTTTCTGAATGCACACAACCACAAACCCCACATACACACACCTATTCACAAGTGCATTTTCCCTTCAAGTTTTCATCCCCTGTTGAGTTCTGTGATTTCCTCAAAAGTTCAGATTTGTGTATGTGGATGCACATGCATTTATATATTCTGTGTGTGTACGAGTGCCCGTGGAGGCTAGAGGTCAACCCTGGTAGTTATTTCTTAGGAAATGTCCAACTTATTTTTTGAGACAGCGTTTCTCACTGTGATCTGGAGCTTATGAGCCAGTTAGGGTGACTGAGAGCAAACCCCAAGGATCTTCCTGTCTCTACCTCTTGGGTGCTGGGATAATAAGAGTGTGCCATCAGCCTTGACTTTTTACTTGGTGCTGGGGATTGAACTCAGATCCTCATGCTTATGAGTCGAGCACTTTACCAACTGAGCTATCTCCCCAGGCCTTCATGTAAACCCTTGGTCCTCATCTACAGTGTCAAGTCTCCCACCTACAAGGAGGGAAATTCAGAATGTTTGCCATGGCCTGGCCCTATTCCTTGAAAGCCACGACCTTCCCAACAGCGGCTTGCCCTGCACCCTGTACACACTACATTTAAATTATTAGAGGCTTTTGAAACTCTTTTCCTGAGCTAAACTCTCTACAGAAGACAATTCTAGCACAAAGGAAGCAGACAGTGAGGAGGGGGCAGGAGGCTGCAGCATGCCTCTGTGTTCTCTTGATCTGGATGGCTGTGCAGCCCCTGGTGCTGAGATGCAGCTTTTGTTTTGTGAGCCTTTGGTTTGAATGGAGCTCTCTGCTTCTCTCACTGGGGACTGGAGAGGGAAGAATGAAACAAACATCAATGGCAGGGTTGATAATCCTACAGCCATTGACTTGAGGAGCATACTGAGCAAGGGGACCCTGTCTGCTTAATGTGCTGTGTTGATGCACATTTTTAGCAGGCCTTAATTGATGGATTATTGACAGGGAGCAGGGATGCAGGCTGAGAGTCTGCAGTGTGAGGGACTACTGGGGAGAGATTTGCTCTGCAAGTGGGATGTAAGGGCTCCTCCAAAGCTCTTATCTAATATTGGGTCACATATTAGTCAGGCTCCTCTAAAGGACCAGAACCAATAGAGTGAATTGACAAATTACAAGGGGAATTAATTAGATTTCCTTGCATGATAGGGGCTGGGTAGTCAGTCCCACATTGGCCATCTGCACTCTAGTTAGCCTGAATACTCAGTAACTGCTCAGTCCACAGAGATGGATGCCTCAGTAGTCCTAATTTGATGCTGAGGATCTGAAAGGTTCTTAGAGGGTTGCTGGTCTTCAGTTCATATTGGAAGGCTGAAGAAGTTGGGTTCTGATGACAGTAGCATGAGCAGCTTCAGCAGCAGCAACAATGAGCTGGATAAATTTTATCAGCAAGCCAGGTGGTGGTGGCGGCAGCGCACGTCTTTAATCCTAGCACCCGGGAGGCAGAGCCAGGCAGATCTCTGTAAGTTCAAGGCCTGCTTGGCCTATAGAGCAAGTTCCACAATGGGTACCAAACTACACAAAGAAACCCTGTCTCTCCAAATATATATATAATCAATGTGGAGTCAGACAAGCAGTACTGTTTTTTCCTTGGACTTCTTTATATTTGAGCAGGCACTTGCAAGTTTTCTCACTCTGGGGGGAGGGGTGGACTTCATCCCACTACATCCTTCCTGGAAATGGCCTCAAGGGTCCTCTCAGAAGTGTGCCTCTTCGTTGATTTCAGACTTAGTCAAGGTAACAATCAAAATTAACCATCACAGTTCACAACCAAGAAAACCAAGGCCTGAAAGATGTCCCAAGCCACAGCTTTCCTCCTACTTGATTAGTTTGGTCCTTCTAAGACTAAACATCTGCACAAGCCACTAAGCTCATTGATAGCCCTGTAGCCCACACTACTATATAGACAATCAGTGACCCTCATCTCTTTATAGCTTCTCTATCACTGGTGCAAGTTAGGAGAGGATGGGTGGAGGACAGAAATCTAACCACTTTTATTATAATTACTATTTGGTCACTTCCCGAGGCCTAGGAACTGGTCCCTGGTGAAGAGCGAGAGCTGATTGCCTTCTTAAAAAAAAAAATATTCATGATTACATAGCTTAGCTGTCAGAGAACATGAGATAAAGTTTGATGAAAGGGATATAGCAAAGACTTCACTTAGGGATGGGGGACAAACAGGTTTTAGATTCTATGGGTACCAGTCTTGGATGAATGCTCCAAAGCGGACAGTGGACATGGGCGTCTCTGTGGAGTGAATTCTGTGTAACTTTTTAAACTTTATTTAAGCCACCAGAACCCGGCCTTTGAGGGATAGAGAATCAACTGGGATGGGGACTGACTGCATTGCAGGCCCCTGAAAACAGGCGAGATGAGAAATTCCTCCGGAGCCAAAGAACCTCAGGTGGTCGCGGCTCTGGCTTGAGAATCAGGATGCTAAGTTCTAGTCCTTTCTGAAATCAGTTTTCCAGATTAGTTAATGTTAGGTAAGCAAATCCCTCACCTTTCGATTGCAAAATTAAGAGTGAAAACTAGGTGACCATTAATCCATTAGCTTCTATTATTTCCAAGGAACTCTGTGTCCTCCTGCAGAGGTATCTATACATCCACGTTTATTGCTGCACTAGCCACAGTAGTTAGGAAGTGGAACCAGCCGAGATGTCCATCAGTAGATGCATGGATAATGAACCGTGTCTATAAGCAGTGGAATCATATTCAGCCATGAAGTAAAATGAAATTATGAACATCTCAGGAAAAATGGACAATTGAAAATATCGTGTGAGGTACCTCAGACTCAAAAAGACAAACACTGCATGTTTCATGTGGATCTTAGTCTTAGTCAAGGGAACTGATTTTAGAAGGACCAGAATGCATACTCCTCACTCACTCTCCAATCAGCCATTTCCTTGACTTCCATGATTGCAAGTGAGGGTATGCCCTCACATAACCAGAAATGAGACCACACTGGGGAGGAAACAGATGTCTCAAGGATTGGAGCAAGGTAGAATGTGATATGAAAGTGGGTAAGAGTTGTGGGTGCCAGGGTATAACTCAGTTGTGAAGAGCTCACCTTGCAAGTATGAGGACATGATATAGATTAAGTCCCATTTTAAAAACTAAAATGCCTGGCAAGATGGTACCACACACATGTCATCTCAGCACTGGGTAAGCAGAGGCAGGTGAATCCCTGGGGCTCACTCATTTTACATAGCTCAATTGGCAAGTTCTAGGCCAGTGAGAGACCCTGTCTCAAAAAAAAACCAAAAAACAACAACAAAAAAAAAACAAGGTGAAAAGCACTTGAAGAATGATACTTAAGGGTGTCCTCTGACCTGCATGCACACACACACATACACACACACATACACACACACATATACACACACACACACATATACACACACATACACACACACATACACACACACACATACACACACATATACACACACACACATACACACACACACACACACACACACACACACACACACACACTAAAAGAAGTCACTGGGTGTGGAAGGATACAAGGAGTGCCCAAAAGATAGGGAGGAGACCAACAAAAACAAATTTTTTAAAAATCCCATAATGAAAACTAATACTCTGTACACTAATTTTAAAAAATGACCAAATGTTAAGTTGTCAAGTTATGTATCAGTTCCCTCCTGGGGAACGAAGGAAGCATCTTGGTGCCTCCTACACGTGCTCTTTTTGGGTCCTGAGCCCAGAGCTCCACAGCAATGAAAACAGAAACTCCAGAAGAGCTCTTACAGGTTGACACCATTCTCCCAGCTAAAAGAGTCCAAATCTCCACCTGAGGTTACTGAGGCAGGAGACAAAACCTCTGAGTCCACCCAGGGCTGCCCAGCCAGGAGACAATGCTCTCCCGGCCTCCTGCCCTCTCTCTGTGTCACAGGCCACATGAAAGCATCTGGGCTTTCCTTATTAGATTTGGTAGTTACTGACGATTGAACCTACAGCATCATGGGGATGAAGCAAGGGCTGTCCCTATCAGTAAGCTGTGGCCTGAGCTCTATGAAATCATCCGTGTCCTGTCTTGGCTGTTCCCCCTCATCATTCCTCAACAGAAAGCACTTTGCCAGACAGCACTGTGGGCATGCCAAGCAAGCACCAAGCAAGACACAGAAGGAATGTGCAGCCAGGTCATCTGTACTTACTTCTGGCTGCCAGCTGGTCCATGATATCTCTTCATCCCTTAGAAATGGCCGTTGGGAAGACTGGGGATAGCTCAGCCAGGTAAGTATGTACTGTGTAAGCATGCACAGGGACCTGAGTTTGATTTTCAAACCTCATATAAAAATTTGGGTATGGTGGTAAATGCTTAGAATTCCCGCGGTTCTGGGGAGGCTGAGACAGGCCGATTCCTGGGGCTCACTGGTCAGCCAAGCTAGTCAAATAGGGAAACTCTGGCTTCAGTACAGACCTGTTTTACACACACACAGGGTGGGGGTCGGGTGAGATGTGCCATCAGGTGAAGATGCTTTCAGCTGAGCCTAGTGATCTGAGTTCAATTTCTGGGACTCAAACAGTTGAAAGAGACAAAATAAAATCCCACACATTGTCCTCTGGCTTCCACGGGCATGCTGTGGCACATACAAGCCTCACACACACACATAAAATAAACAAATAAGTAAAGAAATGATAGGTAGATTAAACAAACACATCTAATTAGAAAAAAAAAAAAATCAGGCCAGATGGCTCCTGAAGGACAACACCCAGCATTGCCTTCTGACCTCCAAATACATATGCACATACATGCACACACACTCATTTATGAAAAACACACACACACACACACACACACACACACACACACACACAAACACACCCGCACACACGTGCGCGACTGTTGGAATAAAGGCACACCCTAGCATTTCCCCTGTCCTTTTATTCCATCCTGTGTCCTTCTTTTTCCCCTTCCCAAAGGGATCATCTTCACTAAGAAGAGCCCAGAGCCTTCTTGTCCTGCCACTAAACGTAGGTGACATCACTGTCGCCTCCACAGCTTCCCCTCATCTCTGCACCTTCATCGCTGTAAACTCAGTTCTGTCTGGGGTGTAGAATTAAAACCGTCCCGTGTGTGTGTGTGTGTGTGTGTGTGTGTGTGTGTGTGTGTGTGTGTGTGTGCGCGCGCTAAAGTCCAGAAGCAAAAATAATAATTAAATCTCCGACCCTTTATCTGCCATCTCCAATTCCACACCATTGTTCTGAGCAGGGTTGGAGCTGTGAGCCTCCCCTGCTCCGTAATTTAAAATTGACGTCACACTTAGCTAATGTTTTGCTGTTGGCAGTGTTTCAGCGGCACGCAGTGCAGGCTCCTTACAAGTGTACTTTCTTATTTGGGGCTCAGAGAGGTGCCGTGAGCCGGTACTGCAAGGATGTCTGTGAGCCATGGTTGAGCGGCTGACTGGAGACCCGGCTGTGCCGATGAAGGTGTCTAGGTGCAGTGTGCTGGGACTCCAGGCCAGGGCTCTGCAGAACACTGGGTGAATGTAAACAAAACTGTGACATAGAATTTCTTCTTTGGAGGCTGGTTTTTGGAGTCCAAGCCACTATTTGATGCACACAGCGGTAGCGCTAATGAATCTATTCAATCTAATCTTCATAATCATGGCATCTCCAAGGTAGAAAATTAATTGGATGAAGTTAAATATCCCCTTTTCATGTCAACAAAATTGGTTTTTCCAGGGATTAAAGGATTAACGTGGTGTTAAGTCCCTAAAGAGGTTAAAATACTTTATTATTCATTACAAAATACAAAGATGGGGCTGTTATTTCTTCGTCCAACACTGTCACTCAGCTCGTGAAAATGAAGCGCTGAGGAGAGCTGTTGACGGATTTCAGGGGCTCTCCAATGCCCTTCAAAATGCATGTCTTCCAGTGTGCCCTTTTGGCCTACTCACAGATCCAAATACTCAGCAGGTGGAGATGATGGGCCTGCATGAGGCTATAAAACATGGCCGTCCACATTGATGCTCTTGCTGGTTTTGCCCCAAAATGGCATAATTCTTGCTCCATCACTGAGATGCTATTTTCAGTTTGGGTCAAGGAATAGAGAGGGCTGGCCTCTGTCAGGGGACCATGGCAGCAGTCCCTCTTCAGCTTCAGGGATGAGCAGGTAAAGATGAGTGTTTTCAGCTCCTTCATTGTTTATATAATTCTAAGATGGAAAACTTCTTTTCTGCAAGTGGGTGTGTGGGTATGTGTGGTGTATGGGTATGTGGGTGTGTGAGTATGTATGTGTGTGTATGGGTGTGTGGACATGTTGGTGGGTGGGCATGTGAGTATGTAGGTGTGTGGGTGTGTGGATATGCGGGAGGGTGAGTATGTGGTTATGTGGGCATGTAGGTGTTTTGGGTGTATGTGGGGTGCCAGTGCCCATGTGTGTGCAGGTATGTCGACATATTTCCAAGTCAGAGTCAACCTCAGATGTTTTTCCTTAGGAACTCTCCATCTTAGTTTGTGAAACAGGATCTCTCACTAGGACTTAGAGCTTCTCACTTAGACTAGGCTGGATGCTTAGCAAGTCCCAGGGGTTCTCTTGTCTCTGCCTCCCAAGTGCTGGGATCACAGATATCAGCCACTACACTCAGCTTTTTCACATGGGTTCTGGGCATTGAACTCAGGTCCTCATGCCTGCATGGCAAACAGGTCGCCCACTGACTCACATCTTCAACATTGCCCCCACCCCACATTCTTTAGTCCAATGCCAACTTTTATACCTAGAGGTGACCTAGGGACCTTTCTATGATATAACTCAACAGAAAATGACAAATGGCCCTGGAGCCCTGGTGTCCTGGCCTGGAGGCTTCCTTACTCCCCTGTTTCCCCCTACTTACCCCCCACCCTATTCCTGCCCATTCTCTAATGGATACGGGCTTTGTAACCAAAGGCGTACACATGAGAAATGGACGCTGAGAGTCAGAGCTTAGACTGAGGCCAGAGCATGTGACCAAGGGCACTGGATCACAGCATGGCCATCCTTGACTTCAGCTTTCAAGACTCAGTTTCTGAGCTCTCTGGATACATGTTCTCCAGGCTCAGCAAGCCATGGCTCCATCCCCCTTCAAAGTCCATCCTGGTCTTCTTCGGGAAACTAAAGAGAAAGGTATTCATTCAGACACTATAGGGATGATCTTGAAAAGCTCCATGCTGAGGAAAACATGAGCGGTGATTGCAAGCTTCTAATGTGAAATAGTCATGACCAAATCCAAGTGCAGAATGGAGGCCACAGAGGAAACACTAGGAACCAAAGGAATTAAGCCTTTTCAAGAATCCAGAAATGAATTCAGGACAGACCGAGAGGGGACATTTGTCAGTGGAGATCTTCAGTCTAAAAGAAATACACTACAGGAGAATGTAGATACAGTGGAGATGGTCAATCAGGAAGAAACACATACATAGGGAAGCCAGGAGGGCTACCTGAGAGAGGATACAGGCGAGCTTTCTTCAATAGCAACTGACATGTCTTCCCCTCTGTTTTCCTGAGAGTTCTCTAGGGAAACAGAACCTATAGAATAAGAATATACTATACGAGGATCATTGAGTCGACTTACATGATAAGGTCTGTGTAGTCCATCAGTGGATGCTCACACCAGAGAGGCTGAGAACTCCATAGATGATCAGTCCATGGGGCTGGCTGTCTCAGCAGTCCCACGCTGGCACTGGAGACATCTTAGAGAGCCATGTTAGAGACAGTAAAGTTTCTTTTCTTCCAGATACTTTTATCAGATCACCACCAGAAGGTACCACCCACAGCAGACTGGGTCTCCTCATATCATTCAGTATGAGCAAGACAAAATTCTCCTGCAGACATGCCCAGAGGCCCACCTGACCTAGAAAATCCCTCACTGAGACCCTCCCCACATGATTTCATGTTGTATGCAGTTGATGGTTTTAAAGCTAACAGTTTCACCATCCCACAAGCCTTCCCTGGCTGCTCAAGCCTGTGATTTGCCCCTTCTCTGGGCTTTGAAAGGAGGTTTGGGGCCTTTGGTGAGCTTGGATTCTGAGGTGGGAACTTGTGCTTTATTCAGAGTATGATGAGAGCCTTGGACGTTTCCAGAACAGGAATCCACATGACCAGAGCTGCACAATGAGAAGACTGGGCCAGGTGGGGAGTGTGGCAGGGCTGTGAATACAGAGGAAACTCAAGGAGTTGGAGGGGAGAGGAAGATACAGGGTGTGACATCTAGAGCACAGAGAGCCTGGGCCACGTAGGGAAGTTGGGGAAGCAAGAAAGTGGGTGAGTCTCTTCCACCCATCTTTATGTTGTGCTTCTTGGTAGGCAAGGTGGGCAGACAGTGCTTTCTAAGATTTACTTCTTGATGTGGTTATGCAGAAAATATCTACTGCCTGCGGAACAGGAGCAGTAACCCAAAAGGGGAAAGAAGCCCTATTTCCAGGTCCTCCCTGGAGAAAACATCAGCCCAGACAGACAGGAGATCCATGAGTCCAGGTGATCTTGAATCCCCAATGCTGACCTTGAATCTTCAAGGGTTTGTTGTAAACTTGAGGCGAAATCTAGAGGTCTTTCCAACCATAGGTCTTAACACATTGTACTCAGCTGAGATGCTAGCCAGAATGGGGAGATACCAACTTGGTAACCTAGGTGGCTAATTGGCCAGACCCTATACCCTACACGCGCACACACACACACACACACACACACACACACACACACACACACATCAAGAACCAGCAGCTTATAGTGGGCATGAAGGCCCTCAACATTGGAGCTGGAAGAATCATGCTACTTGAGTTCCCAAGACTTTCTGGGACTGAAGAAATGAGATACTCATCTGTGTGTGTGTGTGTGTGTGTGTGTGTGTGTGTGTGTGTGTGTGTGTATGTGTTCATGCATGTATGCACATGTAAGCCAGAGGTCAGTGGGTGTCATTTCCAAGGTGCCTGTCACACTGGTTTTCTCACTAGTTTGAGGGCTCTTCCTGTCCCTGGCTCCCTATTACTGGACTAACAAACTTATACTACCATGCCCAGCTTTTCAAAATGAATTCTGGGGATCCAACTGAGGTCCTCATGCTTGCAAAGCAACCATTTTACCAACTGAGCCATCTCCTCAGGCACTCATCTAAACTTCGGCCTAAGAGACCTTTTCTCTTGAGGTTTATTTAATTATTCAGTTATATGTATATGAGTGTTGAGGTGGGGCATTGTGCACACATGTGCAAGTGCCCATGGAGATTGAACTCAGGTCCTCATGCTTGCAAAACAAATACTGTGCTCACTAGGAAATCTTCCCAACTTTCTCTGTTTTATCTGCACTTACCTATTTTTTAAACCTTATCTCATCCATGGCCAGTTTTGTAGCCTTCTCCCCCACTTAGGTAAAGAAAAAAAATAGGTGGGTGAATTTTAAATAGAAATGGACGTAGCTCATAGGTAGGTAGAGCTAACTAGCTTCTGGTGAACAGATATTGGAATGGGCGGGTCCATAGATTTACCAGGGTTTCATGGTTCATACATGTAGTTAGCCACGAATAGAACAGACATGCAGGGTCAGCCCTGCCATTGGCCTGAGTTTTCCACTCAATCCAACTGAACCAAAACAAATAGAATTTCAATAACCAGAAGGCCAGTTTCTCCAGGATACAGTTCATGTTTTATTCACATGGACATTGAATACCACCCTGCTGTACATAGGTGCTCACAAAATGTCTGAGGAAGGTTGAATTTAATTACACTAGAAATGTGCCTGCCAGGTGCAATACACAGTACCCAGAGTCTACCAGACCCTTGGGGAGGTTTAACTCATGGACCTGAGTAGATAGAAATGGCCATATAATCAATACAGCCTTCCTGGAGTGTTCAGGCTCGTCTCCCTGGTCCCTGCTTATTCCTGCTGGGGCCTTTCTCATGCTATCTGTCCACTCACAACACGCACCCTCTTCTCATGCCTTTAACCAGCTCCCTCCAGCCTGTAAGCCTAGCCCTAAATCAAGTCTCCCCATATAAAGCTTTGTTCCACTCTAGCCAACCCACATTGATATTCCTTTGCAGTTATCCACAGCACACAACGCTCCTCTGGGGTGTCCAATAGCCTGAAACTCCCCTACCCCAAGGCTGTGGAAGCACTGTGGTTTTAGTCTTCCTGAGAAGATCCCTTCCCACTGCTGTGTAAGCTGAGTCAGAGGATGTTGAGATGCTGGGATGAAACAGCCTGAGGTCAGATCCTCGCTGCACCACTGAGCACGTGTTACACATTGATCAGGTCTAATACCAGAACCACTAAGCGATACAGATGGATCGATGGACAAATAGGAAGGAAGGTAGGTAGATAGTTAGACAGACAGACAGAATGGATAGATATCTGGATGTATACATACATGCATATATACACAGATACTCACACACATACATAGATAGAATGGGATGAATAGACAAGTAGGTAGGTAGACACATTCATATACATACACACATACATATGTACATACATACATACATACATACATACACAGACATGCATGTGTAAATAGGATTGATAGATGGATATGAATGTATATGTACATACACATGACTCACAAATTGATATACAGATGTATAATTTTATATACATCCAGGTACTTTTATAGGACGCTGGCCTTATACAGTTGTGAGGGCCGACTCTCAAGTCTAACTGCAGAGCTGATGCCTGCTGGACAGACAGCTTGGGAAGGAAGATAGAGATGTGAATCAGCTGGGACTCACACACAGGAACTAGCTGGAGCCTGGGAAGATGGGCTAAAGCTGGGTCAATTTTTGCTGCCTTTAAGTCTGGTGATGTGTGTGCCCTGATGAAGCTGGGGTTTGTTACTGACTCCCTGGTGGGAGTCAGCAGATGGGGTGATTCTTGTGGGAAAGTGCTTGCTTTCCCTGAGTCCAATTTTCAGAACTCACATTTTGAAAGGAACTAAGGGAGACATTTTGAAAAGTCATACTTGTACTTACAGCTCAAGGGAGGCAGAGACAGGCACATCCCTGGAACCCAATGACCAGCCAGTCTATCTACTTGGTAAGTTCGAGTCCAGTGAAAGACATTGTCTGGACAGAGAGGTTCAGCAAGGGACAGCAACTGAGGAAGGATGCCTGATACTGACCACACACACACACACTCACACTCACACACACACACATACACACACACACACACACACACGCACGCACGCACGCACGCACGCACACACGCATGCACTCATGCACACACATGCCACTACACCATACAAAAGGTAGAGATCCTATTCCCACTTCCTTGGAGTCAGTAATCTCAGGGATGAGACAGGGGAAGGTGAGTCAGGGCCACCAGCTGTCTGACAATGACAAACTGATCCCTAAGAGCAGAGCAGCGTCCACATGTGCAAGCCTCGGAATGCCCACCACTGGTCCCCATCCCCAATTCACCTTGCTAAACCTTACAAGAAAAGATGGGTTTGCATTTGTTTGTTTGTTTGCAAAATCCATTTAGTCTAGCCAACCTGACACACTTCAAAGCCACCACAACCATATATGGTTTTTGTGTTTCAGACTAGTGGCTTTTCAGAGATTCAATTATCCTGTGTCTAAAATAGAAATAACACAGCAAACTCTTGTCATGAAAATGAAATAGGATTTTAACCTACCGCATTCCTGGCACTCAACCTATTGACTGTGCTCAATGAATGTTAGCTCTTGAGATTATCTGGCTTCCCTTCTTTTCCTCTAACTCAGATGGAGGCCTGAAAAGCCTATCTCTTCAGGCTCAGGAGATGGCTCAGTCTGTTGCAAGTGTAATAACCTGAGGTCATCTAAAAAAAAAAAAAAAAAAAGGGAAGCCAGGAGTGGTAGCACACTCCTGTAATCCCAGTGCACTGGGAAAGCTGAGACAGGTGGATTCCTGGGGCTGATCGGCTACCCAGCCTAGCCAAATCAACAAGCTCTGGGATCAGTTGGAGATCCTGTTTCAAAAAGTAAGTTACATCGACACACACAGGGGATGATCTCATGGTTGAGCTCTGGACTCCATATGAACACACATGTGTACACACATACCCCACTACCACCACCGAATCTATCCCTACATCCAGGCTGATGACCTTTGAATCAGGTTTGAACTCTACTTAGTCGCCTTGCCTTCCTTCCGTCTCTACCACCGGGCGCTAGTGTAGAGCACTTACTTTATGGCTAGCACAAAAGCTTAACTTTTTTCCAGCCTGTTCTTCCGTGATCTTACCGCTTTGCAGTCACAGTGACATATATGAAACAAATGGGAGGCAAATGTAACACACCATGCCTTAAATCGCAGCTGGCTCCCCGACAGCTATTAAGGCCAAATTCCAAAATCCCCACATCTTACACTCTGACCCTTGTCTTAATACATAAAAAATAGATCAGTCATGGTCCTCAATTCATGCCGCATTCTTAGCATTTGTCTATGTATGGAGCTGGTCTATTTTCACTCACTGTGTGTGTGCCCAGGTGAAGGAAGAGGTCAGCCTCGGGTGTCATTCCTTAGACACTGTCCACTTTGCTTTATGGGACAGAATCTCTAGCTGGATGGGAACTCACCAAGTAGGTTAGGTTGGCTGGTCATTGAACAACAGGGACTGCCTGCCTCTGCTTCCCCAGAGATGGGATTGCAAGTACATGCCTCCAGGCCCACTTCTCTCCCTCCCTCCCTCCCTCCCTCCCTCCCTCCCTCCCTCCCTCCCTCCCTCCCTCCTTTCCTTCCTTTCTTCTTTTTTAATGTGGATTCTTGGAATGAAATTCACATCCTCACGCTTGCAAACCAATCAGTTTACAAACCAAGCCATGAACCCACTCAGCCCCCTCCAAGAGACTTTTCTCAAGGGTCCTTATCATTTTAGGTCCTGGGTAAAGTAGTATTACACCTAAGATGCGATTTCTGAGATTTGCTTTAAATACCCTTAGGTAGACAGGAAGTAGGTGAGGACATTGATGAGTCAAAAGTGTGTCATGACAGGGTGATGGGGACACAGAGATTCACAGTGCGGTTTCTTTTTATGTGTGCTTCAATGGTCTAATAACAAAAAGCTTATTTGTGAGGGAACAGTTCTTATGTGTGCTGCTGCACATGTGTGTGAAAGGGTGAACACACACATATGGATGCCACAGGCAGCCACAGGAGCCTTCCACCTTGCTATTTTGAGGCACAGTCTCTTACTGGAAACTGGGGTTCACTAACTCACCTAGACTTGCCAGTGAGCACTGAGAATCCACCTGTCTCCAGTTCCCGAGCACTGGGACTACAAGTATGTGCCCCATCTCCAGTGGAAAACTGGCAGACAGCCTTGGCCAGAAACAGCACACATGTACATACGCACACACGAATGCAAACACACACACACACACACACACACACACACACACACTCGAGGAGGGGGGGGTCACCATTTTTTTCTTTCTGGAGGAAATGTGAGCTCTGTTGGGGAAGGGAATATATGAGGAGCCTACATACACATAGCCCCACAACTCTGCATAGGATTTTGTTATGGTTGAGTTTCCCTGTTAATGCAGAAGTGTACTAAGTCCTGAGGGTCCGTCCAGTGAACCTACAAACATGAGAGTGATCTCAAACCCCCAAACACAATAACAAACATTTTCAAATATGATTTGTACAGTAACACACTGCATTTCTGGTCGAAAATTGAGAAATATGGCAAGCCTACACTTCTACATGGCGGTGAGCTCAGCTATCTTGTCTTCTGCCACATTTGTGCCCTCGGGTAGGAGGAATCTTGCTTGGTGTTTCAGAAACATGGTTCCTAGCCAGGCATGGCTCCACTCGCTTGTCACCACAGCTATGCAGAGAACAACTGCAAGTTCATGGCCTGTCTGGGTTACAGAGAGAGTTCAAATCCAGCCTGAGAGACTTAGCCAGACATTATCTCAAAATAAATGAAAAACGGGGCTGGGGAGGTAGCTCAGTGGTAGAACACTTGCCTGGCATGTGTGAGGGTCTTGGTTAAGGAAGAATGGAAGGATGGAAGGAAGGAAGGAAGGAAGGAAGGAAGGAAGGAAGGAAGGAAGGAAGGAGAGGAGAGGAGAGAAGGAAGGAAGGAAGGAAGGAGAGGAGAGAAGGAAAGAAAAGGGAAAAATAGAAGCAAGAGAAAAGAAGGGAAGAAGGGAGTAATGGAAAAGGAAGAAAGAAGGAAAGAAAGAGAGGAAGGAAGAGTGAGAAAGAAGAAAGAGAGAGAGGGAGGGCAGAGGAAGGCAGAGACAAGTTTGAGAGGCTGTGCTCAACAAGAAAAATTGATGCAGTTTGCACTGAATGTTCCTTGAGGCCCTTAAAGTCCAAAATGTTCAACGAATATTTACAAAGATGCGGGTTTTATCAGGCCTTGTGTTAATGATCAGCAACAACAACACCATCAACTGGTTTCAGCCAAGGGTTCCTTGCCTGGTTCCTAATCCTGAGGACACAAACAAGTAGAGTTTAGAACTGGCATTTCCCAAGTCCTTCATTCTGTGATTATTGGGAATGAGACACAGACAAACACCCAGGCAGTGGGGATGCAAGGACAAGATGAGACAGTCCCTACTCCTGCACAGCTTCACCATTTCATCAGCAAAGTCAGTGGGCAAATCAACAAATGACTTGGGGAGATGGTGATGAGAAGTCCAGAGGGAAATCAAGCCAGCCAAGGGGTCGGAAGGAAAAGGGACTTGAGTCTCTCTCGGAGGAGCTAACTGCCAGCCTGAATTCAGTCATAGTGAGAACTGAGCAAAAGCTCAGAGGAAGTTTCTGGGGACCGGGAAGGACATGTGCCAGTGTTCTGGGCCACCAGTGAGCTTGGCTGATCTTCCTTGTTAGAACATGTGAGTGAGAGCTGAAAGAGGCCAGCAGCAGGCACGGGATGAGGGCCCTGGAACCAGGAGGAAGACTTTGGATGTGATTTGGGACCAGATGGGAGAACACTGGAGGGTTTGGTGCAGGAGACAGAAGCGGAGATAGAAGCAGAGGCTTGAGAATGGATATGACATTGTCCACAAAAGCTTCAGGAATGCTTTCCTTAAGGAAATGCAAGGAAATCTCCAGCCCTTTCTTACAGGCTTCAACTATCAAACACAGCTCCATCCCACCAAAGTCCAACTTGGGGCACAAATTAGTTTACTGGGTTTGCTTACAAAACATGGGTAAGGAGTTACTTACAGGGGCAGAAGTGACCCCAAAGAAGTTGAACCATTGTAAAGTCTCACCCCAGAGCACATAGCTGCAAAACTGGAGTTCCTCTCTCACTTCAGTTAACCCTTGACCCTCTGTGTACTCTCACACCTCTGTAGACCACAGGGCAATGTACAGTTGGGGCAAAATTATATATAACTGACTGGGAGGTACAGGAAGAAGCAGCTAGAATCACCATGGTCCTCCAATTCTATGAGGAGAGGTCAATAGTCCACAGGCATGATCCAGGCATGATCCAGGCATGATCCAGGCATGATCCAGGCATGGCGTAGCTTTTAACAAGTTGCAGGGGCTCTGAAGACCGTGGCTGTTGTAATAACAAGTAGCAGAGCCAGAGTTCAGTACCAGAGGTCCTAGGGTCCAGGTCCCTCTTCCTGTCAACTATCTCTTCATGACACACTTACTTCCCTTTGCCCAAGAGGCCCACTCCCATAATTCCACGATGCAAAAAATTTCCCAAGCTAAGAATGGGCATCTATTTTGTGCAGCTTTGGGGTCAAGATCAAGAATGGATAGGTGCTCCCCTAACAATCATTAAAAACCAGAGCTGATGGGAACTTGCACAGGACCAAACTAGGCCTGCTGAATGTGGGTGACAGTTGTGTGACTCGATCTGTTTGTGGGGTCCCTGGCAGCAGGACCAGGACTTATCCCAGGTGCATGAACTGGCTTTTTGAAGCCCATTCCCTATGGTGGGATACCTTGCTCAGCCTTGATACAATGGGGAGGGGCTAGGCTCTCCTTCAACTTGGTATGCCAGACTTTGTTGACTACCATGGGAGGCCTTACCCACTCTGAGGAGTGGATGGGGGTAGAGTGGGAGGGAGGTAAGGAGGTGTGAGAAGGGGAGGGAGGGGGAACTGGGGTTGGTATGTAAAATGAAAAATTTTAATAAATAAATATATTTTTAAAAAAACAGAGCTGACGAGATGGCTCAGGTGATGGAGCACTTGCTGCAGTGTCTTGGGATCCTGCGTTTGGGCCCCAGCCCCCAGGGGAAACACCAATCATGTAGTGTACATGTACAATCCTGGAGCCAGGGAAGCAGAGACTGGAGGATTCCTGAGCCTTGTTCTTCAACTAGTGGAACCAAATCAGAAAGTTCAGGTTCAGTGAGAGACTCTGCCTTGAAAAATAAGGTAGAGAGAGACTAAAGAAGACAGCCAGTGTGAACCTGGGGCCTCCATGTACATATGCACATACACACAAACAAACAAAAATCTGCCCACGTACTCAAATTAGTAATAAAAGTCCATGTAACATGTCAACCCAACCATGAGAGCTTGCATGTGAATGCAGCTTTGTCAACTAAATTGCTTGGAAACCACAGATATGCCTGCATTTAAAAGAACCCCAAAGAAAGCTTTATTAAGAAAAAAAAATCACTTTGTGATACAAATAATTTTTTTCCTTTTCACCAAAAAAAATGCCATCTCTGTACAGGGACTATCAAAAAAATAATTCATACTTCAATTATTAATGGCAACACCATTGCAAAATGTAATTACCACTATTAATATAGGTAAATTACAAATGGCACAATAAAGCTTCCATATAGTTAATTCCCCATCATCACACAGAGTTGTCAACAGCTCCAACCAGCACTGACCTGGAGTTTATATGACCAGGGTAGATTTTCAGTTCCCTTCTCCCTGTCATATTAAAACACTCCCCCGGGGATGATGGGGGCACTGATTTTTCTTTTTCTTTTCTTTCTTTCTTTCTTTCTTTTTTTTTTTTTTTTAGTCTTATATATGAGTTTTATTTGGCCAAACAGAACCAGCCCTCAAGTCCCTAGAGGATTCCCACAGGAAGCAAATGTAGGTGTGTTCTGAGCGCACCAATGATCAAAGAGAGGAGCCAACTCTTGTGCCAGCCACTCTCTTGATTATTCAGGGAAGGATGATCCAATTTGTGGATTAGCTGGGCCTCTTGGCCTTTTCTGATTTCACTGATCATTAGCCCATGCCCCCCTCGGGCCAGGAAGATAAAAGGAGCCCACAAAGCGGTCCACTGCCTTCTTGGCTGGTGTGGTGAAGGGGCAGGACTGGAGGCAGTCATTTGCAATGGGGAAATGAGGTTTGGGGATTATCTGGCTTTCAATGAGCTAGCTCCTCCATAGCTCCCTAGACCCCCACCTGAGTCCTTAACATTGAGTAACCGACAGACAGTTTGCCTTAGATGAGTGGGCTACCAAGGCAGCCCATGGGCTTCAACTAGGATCATTCAAAAACTAGGGATGCCAGAGGTGTGCAGCTGCCCTCAAAGACTGAGTAAACACAGGAGACCCAAGCTCCCATCACCTCTGTAGTCCGGGTGTCCAAGCAAATATC
Organism: Onychomys torridus; assembly: GCF_903995425.1. Lineage (NCBI taxonomy): Eukaryota > Metazoa > Chordata > Mammalia > Rodentia > Cricetidae > Onychomys > Onychomys torridus. The sequence continues at coordinate 67,601,307 of NC_050453.1, forward strand.
AGAGAGCAGGTGTTAGCGCTAATACCACCCTGCACCTGGGAACAGATGTGAGCCCTGCTTGCTCTAAGCCCTGAAAGGGAGAAGCAGTTCTCCAGCACAGCACTCTCTGAGATGTCAAAAACTGCAAAGGAAGACAAAGTGAGGAAGGAAAAGAGGAAGAAACAGGGTGAGATACAGTGGAGGGGACAGAGAAAATGGAATTGAAGCTGGGGTATAACCCCAATGAGTTTCGGTTCTAAATGACACCCTTTGAATAACTTCTCAGTGACCAGGCCAGACTGTGGAATAAGAGCCATGGAGGTTCTATGCCCCACCCTTCATTGAAGCCATGGCATTTGGAAAGAGGGTCACCAAAACCTCAGTGGAAGCAGAGGTGAGTCCTCATGGGCAAGACCTGGCCATCATCCAAATGGGTGTGTCCATCTCAGAGCCTCTTTTTCTTATAACAATAGTCAAGACAGCAGGAGTAGGGAAGGCTTCGAGAAGAAACTGAGACTCCCCAGTATAGAACCTAGTGGGATATGGGTCTACAATAGTCAGGAGGGAGCTGAGAGGCTGTTTAGGGGCAGGGCTGTTCCTTGATCCCTGGTGCGTTCTCCACTACCCCTCAGTGTTTCAGAGTTCTCCACACTTGGGAACCAGGACACTTCTCAGCTTGTTCCAAAGTTCCCTAGCCTCATAGACCACAACAAAAATCTGATCTGAGAGATGATGAGTCCCAGACCATGGATGATACTGTCCACTATGATTGGTTCAAGAATTTTCCCAGAATCTGAGGAAGGCCAATGAGCCACATCCCAGGCTTTCTGATGACTTTTAGAATACCCATGTGGAAAAGACATCTTGAGGGAGAGACCCAAGGTGTAGCTGCCCAGGCTCCAGATACATAAAGGAACGAACCTTAACACAGCTTCAGTTCCAGAATCACTGTCCAAGGAACTCCAAACTAGAATAGCCTACTTGATAAGGATAAGAGTATAGCTTGGTCAGTAAAAGGCTGATTTGGAAACATGAGAACCTGATTTCAAAGCCTAGCATCCATATAAACAAGCTGTGTGGTAATAAACACCTGCCATCCCAGTGCTGGGGAGACCCTTTGGCTCTCTGGCTAGCCAGCTTGATCATTAAACTCCAGGTCAGTGAGAAAACCTGGTTCAAAAAGCAAAACAGATGGCCTCCAAGGTACAACACTGAAGTTTGACCTCTGGTCTCCGTACCCACAAAAAAGAACCACCCAATGAGCCCCGTTATCCCTTGCATCCAGATATAGGATGACTGGATGTGTCATGCCCTTTTGAGGGTTTTCCTATTACACAACCAGAAAGGGGTCTGTTTGGCTTGTCTATCAATCGCAGGATCAAAATACCAGATATTAAATCAGAACCCAAGACAAAGAAGTCACTGGACAAAAACCTAGTTCTCCAACTCTTCATTTTCAATCAGCCTGCTCTTCATAAGTTTAAGGACAGACTCACACTGTAGAGTTCTGATAACTGCCATGGCTTTCAGTGTTCCCCATGAACCAGCCATCCCAAGGACAATTCAGCACCCTATCATCTTATGTCTGAACACTAATGGCTCCTATTGAGGTGAGAAAACTGGGGTGTGGGATATTAAGAAAGGCCTATGAATGATGGAGCCAGGCCACTGGGTGCATGGTAGTATGGCATTAATTTACCCTAGAGAGGTGTGAACAGTGCATGTTCACCACACATAGGATTTCAAACACAGACCAAGGGGCTAATCCTACCAAAGTTCAACTTAGCAAACTTTTCTATTGGGGGCTAACTTACAGATCATGGGTGAAAAGTTGATTTACAGGCACAAAAGTGACCCCTAAACAGTTTATGTCACTAAGAAGTGATAGGTCATGGCCTCATGGAAGCCAAACCACATAGCCTCTTTCAGTCAATCTTCTACTTCCTATATACTCCAGAAATTTCCCAAGATCACTTGCAGCTAGGGGAGGGGAGAGGGAAGCAATGGCTGGAGTGTGAGGTAAGGTCTTGGGACCCTTCCCTTTTCCATCTACCAGAGAGTATCAATCTCCCTACTTCTCTTACCATAGATCCAGACAGCATCATATTTTTCTACTGTTAGTTGCCATGGCTCCCTGGACAAGGTGATCTCTAGTCCAAGATAGCAAGGGGATGATCATTTTATCCTCAGAAAAGTCATACTGTTTCAGGAAGGAAGCAGGATGCCAAGCTGCTGTGCCTCCTGAGGCTACAGAACATTGGGTCCCTGTACCAACACCTCACATGGGACTTTTAGAGGATGCCCACCACAATGACTTGTCATGAGAAGTAAGCTAAACCTTCAGGTTACCACAGGAGCAGAGTGAAGTTTGGTGGCTATAAGACACGGTTCTTTCTTGGGCATAGTACTGACTTCATTGGTTTCTTGATTTTCAAGTGTAAATAAAATCTTTAATAAGTGAGACTTTTCTAGAATTTCTTCAGTGTCCAGAAGACTATGATGAATTGTTAAAGACACAAGAAGTGCTCAATCAATACTTTTTGGCAACTCACCTGGTGTGTGTGTGTGTGTGTGTGTGTGTGTGTGTGTGTGTGTGTGTGTGTGACAGAGGGGAAGGATATATGTGTGTATATGCAGATACATATTCCTGGTACACATGCAGAGGTCAGAGGAAGATATGGGTGTCCCTCTGTATCACTCTCTATCTTATTCCCTTGAAACAGGGTTTCCTCACTGAAACTAAAGGTAGTCTGGCATCACACAAGCCCCAGTGATCTTTCTGTCTCCATTTCTCACAGTTCTGGGGCTACCAAGTCACATGCAACCAGGTCCAGCTTTTTATGTGGGTGCTGGAGTTTTAAACTTGCTCCCTTTGTTCTTATATACACTGAACCATTTCTGCAGGACCCTACCTTGCTGTTGGAGACAGAGTTTTTCATTGGCCTGGGGCTCTCTAGGTGTACTAGGCTGGCCAGCAAACTTCAAGGGAATTGCAAAGGTGTATCATCACATCCAGGTTTTTCACATGGATTCGGGTATGGGGATTTGAACTCAGGTCCTCATGCTTGCAAAGCAAGCACTTTATTGGCCGAACCATCTCCCCATTCCCAGCTTTTATTTAAACTTGGAGCCTGGCCTGGCAAGCTCCATGGGACTTCTCAAGGGTTCAGAAAGAATGGAGTTGTGAGACTTGAGTTAAAATTTGAACTCAGCCATTATCGAGTTGGGGACATTCTCTGTAAAGTGGGGTAACAATACCTGGGAGGTTGTGGCAGTTCAATAGGAATTTAATGTAAGGCAGGCATTGACATGCAGAGACACTCAACAGACAGAAATTATTATTACAGTTGTACGTGAAAGGGTAAACTCCCTGGATTATGCATTTTCTTTGATAATCCTGTGGATCAAGTGAGAGTCGAATGGGTGATGCTTTCAAAATAGTAATAAAGTTCAATGCAAACAAAGTTGTTAAGACCCAGACTAAAGGCTGGAGGGGTAGATGGCCCAGTGCTTAAGAGAGCATACCATGCTTGCAGAGGATCCAAGTTCAGTTCCCAGTACCCATCTCTGGCAGCTCATCACCACCTGTAACTTCATCTCCAGAGATGAATCCTTTCTGTACTATGTGGGCACCCATACTCACATATGCATACACTCAGATACATACACATAATTAAAAATAAGAAAAGTAATTTTTTTAAAGAACCAGACTAAAATTAGACTATCAGATGTAAATATGGAGTCTGTTGATTCGGGCAAAGCAGAAACAGAATATAAGAAACTCAGGGCTGGTACGTTGGCTTTGTGAATGAAGTGCTTGAGCGTGAGCATTAGGATCTGAGTCAGATCCCCAGAACCCATGTCAAAAAAGCTGTGTATGGTGATGTGCATTTTTTTATACTAAAGATGGGTAGATTTCTGGAAGTCACTGGCTAGCCTAGCCTACTTGGTGAGTTTCAAACCAATGAAATATCCTGCCCAAAACACTAAGACAGAGGATGTCCTAGGAGCAACACCCAAGATTCTGCTCACAAGCACAAACATACATTCATAACTGCACACCCAAACTATACAGGTACACACACACACACACACACACACACGGCCAGGGAGTAGGAGAGGTTGTTGGAGAAATCCAAAGAAAGACTTGTTAATGATTCACTCACTACAGCCAGGAAAAACCTTGGAGCTCAACCAGCTTACCCTATTATTAGGAGGGGACAGTATGCTAGCAAGCTCCCCATCGGGAGGTCCAACAGCTGGGAGACTGAGCCAGGAAGAGAAGTCTGGACCCAACTCTGGACTCCATCCTCCTAGTCTCTATTTGCTGTGCAATGATCCAGGTCTGTGCCTTTGAAAATGTTGATGTGTGTGTGTGAGTGTATGTCTTAGTGAGTGTTGTATTGTGAAGAGACACCATGGCCATGGCAACAATTATAAAGGAAAGCATTTAGTTTGTGCTTGCTTACAGTTGTAGAGGTTTAGCTGTTATCCTCATGGTGAGGAACATGGCGGCTCACAGGCAGACATGGTAGCTGGGAATTGTACCTCAGGAGCAGAAGGTATCAGGAAGACTGAGACTTTGGGCCTGCCTGAGCTTTGAAAGCCCAAAGCCCATCCCCAGTGACACATTTCCTCCAACAAGGCCTCCTAATCCTTGTCAAGTATCACCACTCCCTAATGAACAAACATCCAAATGTAGAAGCCATGAGGGTCCTTGCTATTCAACCCCCCACAGTGTATGTAAAGGTGCACAGGTGTACATGTGTGCACATCCGTGCAGAGGTCAGAAGACACCTTGTGTATCATTCCTCAGGAACCATCCACCTTTCCTTTGAGACAGTCACTGACTGGCCTGGAATTTACCAATAGGCTGAGTTGGCTGTCCAAGAAGCCCCAGGGTATCCTTCTCTGCCTCCCCAATGCTAGGATTACAAACACGTGCCACTATGCCTGGCTTTTTCACAGGGATCTAAAGAAAAAAAACTTAATTCCTCATGTTTATGTGGCCATCTCTACATCACAGGTCCCACCTTTGAAGTCAGGCAGAGGTTCAGCCATGAGGTCAACTGTCCATTTGACAAAGGAAGATTTGTAAGAAAGCTCATCCACACAGAGTCTCAGATTCTGCATTATTATAAGGACTAGACATCCTGTGGGAATGTTCTATTTAAAGAATATTTTAAATTCTTAATATCTAGCAATCATTCCTAAGTTACGCAAAGCACCTTTGTCTGCCTATTGGCTCAAACTCTGGATCCTTTGGCCATTAACTATTTCCAGCAATGGTTAATCTCAGTTATCAACCTGGTGAAATTACAATCACTTGAGAGATGGGTCTCTGGGTATGCTTGTAGAGGTTATCTAGATTAGATTAATTGAGGTGAGAAGATGCATGCACTGTGGGTGACACCGTTCGCTGGCAGGGTTCCTCAGCTGTGTAAATGGAGACAGGGCACTGTGCAGCTGCACACATTCATTGCTCTCTGCTTCCTGGTTGTGGACGCAATGTGACCAGCTGCTTCAAGCTCTTGCTCTTTGACATGGTGCACGGGGCCTTTGAACTGTGAGCCAGAACAAACCCTATCTCCCATAAGTCATTCTTGTCAGGGTGTTTTAGCATAGCCACAGAAAAAGGAAATAAAACATCATCAGTCTTCCTGTCTGTCCCCTCAGCTGGCTTGCAGCAGCCCTCATATATTGGTGAAATTATTAAGGCCACTCCATGTAGTTAAAAGGGAGGTTTATTTTGTGGGGTAACTTACAAATGAAGGGATAGGTTGTAGGGTATGGCAAAGGTATGGCACAGTCTGGCGGTGTTCTCTGGAGAACTCTGCTCAGTCTACCTCCTGTGTCCAGCATCCCAGAACCAAGAGAGACCTCTCCTCTAGATCCTGGGTCTTCCGCTTCCTCCTCCACCCCGCCTTGTGGGCGTGACCATTACCGAAGCCTCAATGGGGGTTGGAACTTCCAGGCCAATGCTGGGATGGCTACCCACTACACTCATACCTCATTCCCACCACAGCCTTAACACCAAGAACAGAACCCAGGTCTTCTGTCATGTGACACTGTTTCTAGGAAGACATGAGCTCACATAGAGAACCCATTACAGACTAAAGTAACAATATCACCAAGGTGCATCCTGGTGAACCAAGGAGCTCCTTGGGGTTAGTGGAGTATGAATGGGAGGTGGCTTATGGGAGCATAGAAGACTTGGGCTTAATAGAGGTGGCTTATGGGAGCAGGGATGACTTGGGATTAGTAGAGGTAGCTTGTGGGAACTGAGATGACTTGGGGTTAGTAGAGGTGGCTTATGGAAACAGAGATGACTTGGGGTTAGTAGAGGTGGCTTATGGGAGCAGAGATGACTCAAAGGCTGCTGCAACACTGAAAGACCACCCCAACATGGAAACTCAGGAAAGCTAGAGCCCTGCGGCTCTCTGCATGAAGTCCAAGCAGCTGAACAAGTGAGTTGTCTGTTCTAGGCAGCACAGGGGTCTCTGTTTCCTCATCAGCCCTTCCTGCTTATATAAGCTTGAGGAGGGAAGTGATTTGTGCATACAATTGCCTTCAGAGACTTCCTGAGACTCCTGAGTTGCTTATTTCTTGAGTCTTAGCAAGTTGCCTTTAGAACATCCTGGGTCTTACTGAGTTTTCAAAGAAATTGCCACACAAGAGATTTACAACACCAGGTGTTGCCATCTAAAATATCCCCAGGTCTGTCACCTCAGGGCTTTGTACCTTAGCTCTCTCCCTTTCATTCCTAGCCTGGCTCCCCTCTTCTGCTAGCTGTCTATGGTACTTCCATAGCCTTTCTCCAAGCTTTATGTCAAAACCTCAGACACCCTTGGCCTCTCACGCTGATTCTTCCCCCTCCAGGAAGTGTCTGCTTGGTGGTGGTGTTCCTTTGTCAGAGATCCTTCCAATAACCTTGAAACATGTCCACACACTTCTGGTATCAACATCCGTGCTTCCCATAGGGCCTTCCAGGAAGACGTTCTCTGTGTAGACCTCCTATTCCTCCACCCAAAGCATTTTGTCTCACACATGCCCTAGACACCACAATAACAACTCCATATCCTAGATGCTCAGTGCTTATGTTGATTAAACAAAAGGAAAAAATAATCAAATCATTCACTTGTCTTGTATCTTTTTTTTTTTAATAGTGCCTTCCAAGATACCAGGCAGAACCCAGTGGTTTAGATATGCCCTACCATTGTTCTAGGGACCACATGCACACCTTGATAATCATCCACACAAAATTAGAAAGTCAATTTAAAAATTATGAGGATTTTTTATGATTTATTTTTTATAATTTGATTCCATAGTTCTCCAGGGTAAACTTTGTAGATGACAATGTTGTATCACAAACTCTAAATGGGAGACATGCCTGCAACTGAAGACAGAATTGTCCATTTTGGTTCTTCCCAGGGGGTCACTTAGAGAGTCTCTGGCTATCTCCATGCCATAGTTCCAATTGTAACCACATGACAAGGACCATTTTTCTCACTTCACCAGACTTCTTATTTTCATTTAAAAAGTGGCAGTGTCATGCTGGCCTTCTTTTGTGTGTGTCTTATTTTTATTTTTGTACTTTCATTTTTTTATTTATTTGTTTTGTGATGTGTGTGGGTATGTATGTGTGTGAGTATGATCACATGTGTGAGTGGGCACACATGTGGAAGTCAGAGGATAACTTCAGGTATCACTGCTTGTGGCCCCCCTTTTTTTAAAAGCAAGGTCTCTTTTTCATCCATCACTTGTAGGCTAGGCTATCTTCTCCCCACCCCAGCTTCTGGGATCTTCCTGTCTTCATCTGTCAACTCACCTTAGGGGTACTGGGATTACAAGTGTGCACCATATGTTCAGCTTTATATATATGTTCTGGGGATCCGAACTCAGAGCCTCACAGTTTGCAAGGCAGGTGCAGTACCCACCGAGTCATCTTCCCAGACAAACCATGTTTTGTTTTAAAGCAAACTATGGTTGAGACCTGGGAGTTGCTGTTTGGAAGAGAAAACCCCTTGGTTTTGAATTCATGGCCAGCCCAGGGTGGAGAGGGCGGTGTGGAATGAGAGAGGAAGAGGAAGAGGGAGGGAGAGAGGGAAGGAGGAAGGAGGAAGGGAGGAATGGGGGAGAGGGAAGAAGGAAGAGAGAATATGAGAGTCTCTTCCCAACCAGAAAGCAAACAGCTGTGGTGACAGATGTTGGTGATGCTGATTATTCCAAGGCAGTTAGCATTTAAGTTTCTAAGTCATCTCCCTCCCCCTCTGCCTCTCCCTCTTCCCCTCCCTCTCCCTCCTACTCCCCCACCCTCCTCCAGTTCAACTGGTTCCCCAGATCTGGGGCCTGAAAAGAAAGCACCCTCTTTATATCGCTGGTTCTTCTCCCTACTCCACCACTGCCCACCACTGCCCACCACACACACTCTTCCTTGTTTCTCTGTCTGAACACAGAGAACCTGAGGGCAAAGCTTCTTTCATCCTCTGCCTCGGGTCCATTTGTGCGATTTGTTCCTGTGGGAAATCACTTTCAAGGTCAATGTCTCCCAAAGATGTGTAAACTTCTGAGCCTACTCAGGACTTTGTGCGAATACCAAAAAGGGGGCGCCTTTGTTCCCTCTCAACTTATTTTGAGATGCTTGAAAACGAATTAATGAAATCACAACTTCAGGGTTTTCGGGGGAGGGGACTTAGCGAGGCCGGAGGAGAATCCTCATGTCATTTCTCAAATAAAAGGAGAGGTGAGTGGATAAGAACTGGAGGGAAGGAGAGTCTGTCGGGGTTCTCTAAAGCAGACCGTGCAGAGAACAGGCCTGTGTTTCTGGGATTAAAAGTTGTCAGCCGAAACTGTAAGGGCCATGTATATGCAAGCAGTTAGGAGTTATTACAGGGCCCCAAATAGGAAAGCGTTCGCTTGATCTTTCTCTTCAATCCTATTAGGGGCCCCCTGGAGCTCGAGAGAGATACCAGCCTGTCATGTCCCGGTTGCTGTGACGACCCTGTCTTTATAGAACAAGAAAGGGAGACGGTAGTGATTGGCAGACCTTGCTTGCCCCCGTATGTACAACAAAGGGCGACAAAACGAAGAGGAAGTGAGGCCCTTCTGGGCTTCTTAACCCGACTCCACCTTCCACCTGGCCATCTCGCCCCCCTCCTCTCTTCCGGAAAGGAGAGCAGCACTGGCTATGTACAGATGTCAAAAGATCATTAATCGTTTTTTTTTTTTTGGGGGGGGGGGGTAATTGCAAGGAATACAATTTTTTTTTAAAGTCTGTCTTCCATCAAGTTCATTTAGCTAAAGCAATGTGGTGGGAAGCTGAAACAACCGAAGGGGTGCCTAAGGCGTTGCCTTGCTGGTGACTGCCACACAGGACCCTGTTGGTCTAACGTTAGGGGAATGGGGAAGCTGGGGGGAGGTGGTCCGGCCTGAAAGTCCCACCATCTGGTGCCACAGTACAACTCGCCAGTCATAAATAACAGCCTGTCTTTTCAGGTTTTCTCTCTGGCCTCCTCTCCGAGTCCCTCTAAACGGGCAGCAAAATGCAAAATGGAGTTGGGGTTCAATTTCCCCCCAACCTTCTGAGCCGGAAGGAGCAGGCGCGGGCTGGCGCTAGGGGAGGGGACCTGGAAGCCTGCGGAGTGGCCGCGACAAAGGCCGCGTCCTGGGGCCCAGCTTTCCGCCGCAAGCTACCCGGCCCCAAGCGGAGCCTTCGAATGCAAAAGTAAAACCAAATGAGAGCGGCCACGATGGCAATTTTTGTCTCTCCGGGTCCCATCCCCTAAAGTCGGAGAGCCAGCGGGGACGCGTCCCGTGCTAGAGCTGCGCAGTACACGGTCGGGAGATGCTCCCGGACGTCCCTACAGCCTGGAGCTCGCCGATCCTGGCTCACACTCTGTGGACACAATTACCTCTTTTAGCTTTGCGATTCTCCCGGGCTCTGCGCACACACCCACTGCTGCCAAACCATGTCTCAAAGGTCCCCAAATAAAACCCAACCCGAGTAGTGGCAGAGACCAGGGACAGTCCAGATAACGCACAAGGACCAGAAGTTAAGCCTGCTCTTTGGGAGGTAATGGGCAATAAAAGCAAACGTGGATGATTTTTTTTTTTTTTTTTTTTTTGAGGAATCGAAAGAAGAAAAAAAATTGTTTAAGAAGAAAGTTTTTTTTTTTTTAAGAAAGAAATGGTGAAAAGGGGAATGAAGGAATAAAGATCCGCCCTGCAGCGTAGCTGAGAAGAAATGCTGTTTAACTTTGACATGTACCCACTTAAAATAAAACTTGTATCTCCCTGAATCCCTAAACTCCCCCCTCCACCCGCCCCACACACATCAAACCTCTTTCGGACTCGGACCGGGGAAGGGGAGGGAATGTCATAAATACGAGAATTTAGTTTCACTGTGGAGTCTCCCTGCCTGCACGAGCGATCGAGGATCGCCTGAGGAAGCGGGTGTCATGGAGGGGACTTTTCCAGGTGAGCCTACAGACTGGGTTTAAACTCCAGGGCACTCCACGAAAATGGCCAAGAAAAAGTTGTTGAAGAAAACTCACCCACCTTGCCAATAACACCCCCAGTTTCCTTCCTATTCCCAGAGCCCTCTCTCAAATGAATTACAATCCACTCCTTTTCTAGCCAAATGCCCTCGGTTTCACAACAAACCCCCAAGATTTGAAGAAATGAACTTGGGGCTCAGAATTGAGAGGACCCGGCGTGTGATTCTCAGGCGCCCTGACTTCACTGGTTTGGGCTCTTTCCCCACCAAGCATGATAAAGCAAAATATTTTAACTGCATCCTACAAGTTTGTTTTTTATTTTATTCTTTCTTTCTACACATTTTCTTTTCTTACAAGAAACAGATGAAGAAAGACCAATTAAAGACACGACATTGAAGTTAAATGAAAATGTACCCATCCACGCAGAGAGCAAATTAATTTTTTAAAAGATAGGTTTTAGTTAGGAACAAAAAATATGGTATTTAGTAACATTTGCTAAAATGAAGATCAGTCTTCAGGCTGGAATATGAGGACTCAGGCTGAGATCGCTTTCGTGGTTGAAATTTCTTTAGAAATTCTAAGTTGAAAACATTTACATCTTCCTTGGGGTTTATTTTCTTCACAAAAAGCTTTGAGAATATATTTTTATTATTATTATTTTGTTTTGTTTTCATTTAAAAATAGTCCTTTTCTCTTTAAATAGCCGCTTTAAGCTGGAATTTGAGAAATTGTTTTCTTTTTTACAGTATTTTAGTTGATAGGATATTTTACTGAACTAAAAAAAAAATTTTTTTTTAAATTAAAACCTTTCTTTCTTCCTGGTGACTACACCGTGTCTAAAAATGTTCTTGACTGTTGGGGAATTGGCACATCTGACCAGCTACTTCATTCAGACAGAGCTCGATTCAGGGGCTCCCCTCACCGCCAAGGAGGCCGGTTTTGTTATTCTGGTGGGGTTTAAAGGTGGTGGCTTTGGGGGGCTTTCTTTCCTTTTGTGTCTGTGAGCTCCCTGCCGCAACCCTTGCTTTCTCTATTAAGATTTAATTTTCTTTCGGAAAACACAGAAGTTCCCCAGAGTCTGGTCCTAGATGTTCATAAGGTCCAAACTCCTAAATAGCGTCAGTACTTTCAGAATGAAAAGCAGCGCGTGCCTGACAACTCCTTTATTTTTGCTTTTTGTTAGGACCTTCAACATAAGCTATCTCTGAATCTGGTGGTTCTTGAACACATGAAGCGTCCGCTTCTTAAGTTTCTTACACAAAATCCTGGATTTCGTCCTCCGCAAATCTTTATCCAGCGCTTCTTCAGTCCCTCTGACCCTCATCACCTAAGGCGGACCATAAAAATGTGGACGATTGCAATTTGAGAATGATTTATTATTTTTTTTTACAAAGACGAACCTTTTCAGGCCGTTCGTTTATTTTTAGAGAACGGGCTTGGGTGGGTTTTTTTGTTTGTTTTCTTTCTCTTCTTTCTGTTTTACTAGACTCACAGGGCCGGGCACACGGAGGGAAAAAAAAAGAGAAAGAAAGCCCTCGCTCCTTCTTCGTGGTTTCAACGGTGAATTCGCGCCACCTTCTGGTGGGTTAGAGAACGAAAGCACCCGCCCGGTTCCATAAAAGAATTCTTTTATTCACAGTTCTGTGTCCTGTTGGTATCTGTAGGCGGAGCATCCCTTGGCTTCTCCGAAAACTCGTGGCAGAATCCCTTCAGCCTGGTTTTTATAAAGATGCTTTAAACTAGGAAACCTTTTTCTTTTTTTCTTTATCTCATCTTTGAAAGAAGTCTCAAACGAAAGCTGCATCCCTGCAAGATAGTTTACTGAGAGGCCTGGGGAAGCTTCAGTAACCATGTAGACTAGTCCAAGCCTATCCTACAAGCGCAGCCCTCCGGGGAGTGCTTGCAGACAAAATGGAGACTTTAGCTGCAGCAGCAGAGAAACGAATGCTTTTCTTTCTTGGGCTCGTAAGACCCGCATCACCCACAATTAATCATAATGACATGTTGTATTCAGCCTCTTTGGTGAAGTCTGCTAGTTGCACGTACATCATCTGGCTTTCCATAGATTTCAACCCCTTCTGCAATATGGATTTCAAGATATAAAACTTTTTTTGGTACCCTGGTCAGCCCCTGGGTCCTTCCCTTTCTCTCAAATGTTAGCAGTTCAAGCCGTGTGGTAGCTCAGGACTTTAAGGAAGACAGATCTCTCTGAGATCAAGGCTAGCCTGGGCTACATAGTGAATTCAGGCCGGCCAAGGCTATGTAGTGAGACCCTGTCTCCAAAAGACCAACAAAACCCAAAAAAAATTATCAGTGTGAGAAGAGGGACTTTCTTCTAGTGAGAATTGCCACAGAGACAGTTATACTCTCAAGCCAAGCTCATTAAAAAACAAAAACAAAACCTCAATGTATAGGGCTGAGAATATATCTGGCTGGGTTGGTAGAGTGTTCACCTAGTTTGCACAAGCTTATGGGACCCACCCCCAGCACTGCATGAACTGGAAGTGGTGGTGCACACTTGTGATTCCAGCACTGAGGAGGTAGGTGGAGGCAGGAGGATCAGAAGTTCAAGGTCATCCTCATTTATATAGCCGCCCTGCATTGTAAAGACTGTGAAAAGTGGGCAGGGGAAGACTGCTCGGAAGACAAAGTACTGGAAGCTGCACACGGATAAGACCCCACGGTTCATCCTGAGAATCCACATGGTTTTTAAAATGCCAGTCACCACAGCATGCCTGTAGTCTCAGCACTGAGGAGGTGAAGATCGGATTTGCTGGCCAGTGAGAGACCCTGTCTCCAAAGGAAAAGCTGACGGCCACTGTGCACCACACCAAGTTGTCCTCTAGCTCCCACATGCAGGCGCGCACACACACACACACACACACACACACACACACACACACACACATGCGTGCCTGTCCATGCAGGCATGCTCAAAAAAAAAAAAAAGAGCGAAGAACTATGACCTTGCTGCAGTCTTAGCAGGGCTCCTAATGCTCTTGTCTGCCAAGCTGTGCTCACAGAGAGACAGGGGCTTGATTGAGTCAAATCAGGGCAATCATTTGCTCCATTATATGACTGATGAGAACCAAGCAAGGCCTGGTGGGCCAGATCTGTAAAGTTAAAACAGTCCCGCAGACCGCCATGGGCCAACTGCACGGCACAGGATGTTATCTACGCCTGACTTAGCAGGGGCCTCTCCAGAAGATTCATGCTGAAGGCATCTGTCCAGACAGGGCAGGTGGCTACTTGTATGACATTAAGACAACCCCAACAAGAAAGACCAATAATTATTTTGTCATCAGCTTAATCTGAACAATCTTTATTACCAATGCAAGAAGGTTGTGAAGAAAGCTCCAGTGAAGACTACACATTTTCTTGAAGAATATTCAAAACCAGGACTCAAAGGATGGAGAGGGCTGTTCGCAAAAGACAATGTAGAGCTGGATTCCGTGAGTAAAGTGCTTGCTGCCCAAGTATGAGGAACCCGAACTCAGATCCCTCATCCATGGAAAGCCAGACAGTAGCAAGGATCTATAACCACAGCACTCCTGCGGGAAGACAGAAGGTGAGCACAGATTCCTCAGGTGCTCAGGAGCCAGCTAGCCAAACGTATACAGTAGTGAACACCAAGAGGCCTTGCCTCAGACAAGGTGGACAAGGATCCGCATCAAAAGTTGTCCTCTGGCCTATACCCTTGTACCACTGCACACATACACTCACACACAAAACCATGCACATACACATATATACATGTGTGCACAAAAGACAATGTTGGGTAGATTTCAGTCATGAAATTAGGTGTGTGTGTGTGTGTGTGTGTGTGTGTGTGTGTGTGTGTGTGTGTTGTATACTTGTGCATCAATAGGCTGGAAGTAGAACAGATAGGTTAGAGAGGAATTTGACAAAATAATTCCAATCACTTGCAAAAATGATGTGTTAAGAGTAGCCGAAGTATGTGGGAAAGTAATAAAACCTGACCTAATTATCTATTTCATAAAACTACATTATAGAGCAGCATGACTATGGAAATCAGATTAAAATAAAACCCAAGGATACAGAAAGGATTTTGTATATTTACAAAAATTCAGTAAGGTAAAGTCAAATTAATGGCCCAATTTCATAAATCATTTGACAAATTTTGAGAAATATTTCTTTGTGTTTGTTTGTCTTTCACATGTATTTATTTAGTTGGGGGTAGCATATCACAGCACACATGTGGAGGTCAGGAGGCAATAATAACTTTGAGGAGCCTATTCTCTCCTATCATGTGAGTTAGAGGAATTGAACTCAGGCTGTGATACTTGGCAATAAGCACCTTTATCCACTGAGATGTCTCAGTGAACTCTGCTTCCCAAATTTAGTAGAGCGAGTATATCATACAATTGTGGAAATCACATCTTAATGAAAAAAGAAATTTCATGTCGCTAAAGGTTTACATATGAACAGTAAATGTGGAGAGATGAATAGAAGACAAATTGACATCTCATAGCAAAGTGAACATATTTCAAGAACTATGACAATGGGCTGGGGGTGTGGTGGGGGGATGGGCTGGGGGTGTGGTGGGGGGATGGGCTGGGGGTGTGGTGGGGGATGGGCTGGGGGTGTGGTGGGGGATGGGCTGGGGGTGTGGTGGGGGATGGGCTGGGGGTGTGGTTGGGGGATGGGCTGGGGGTGTGGTGGGGGGATGGGCTGGGGGTGTGGTGGGGGGATGGGCTGGGGGTGTGGTGGGGGGATGGGCTGGGGGTGTGGTGGGGGGGATGGCTGATGAAGTGTGAGCAGTGAAAGCATGGGGATCTGAAGTGGGATCGCAGAGCCCATGGTGTTGTTTGTTTGTTTGTTTGTTTGGTTGGTTGGTTGGTTGGTTGGTTGGCTGGTTGTTTGGTTGTTTGTTTGTTTGTTTGTTTATTTGGTTGGTTGGTTGGCTGGTTGGTTTGTTTGGCTGGATTTTTAAGCCAGGCTTGATGGGATATTCCTAAAATCTCAGATCTGGGGAGACAGACACTGGCAGATCCCTGAAGCTCACTAGGCCATCTAGTTAAACCAGGTTCAGGGAGACACTGTGTCTCAAAAGATAAGATTAAGAGTGGCTGAGGAAGACATGACATCAACCTCTGGTCTCCACACATGTATGGCAACATTTTATTTGTACATAAATGTGACTTTATTTATATGTTAATAAAGTTGCCTTGGGTCAGAGCAAGCCAGAGCAGAAGCTGAGCAGTAGTGGGGCACGCCTTTAATCCCAGCACTTGGGAGGCAGAGCCAGGTGGATCTCTGTGTGTTCAAGGACATAGCCAGCATGGCAGCACACGCCTTTAATCTCAATACCAACCATAGACGACCTGGAGGTCTGTACAAACAGGCAGTGACGAGGAGGTCATGTGGCTGGGTTTACAACCAATGAGAAGGCAGAACAGAAAGTTGAAAAAAGGAGAAACACACAGAAGTAGGTCTCTTGCCGAGGGAAGGACAGGAGCAGCAGTGAAGGGTAAGGTTTACAGCTCTTAACTATTGCTCTGACCTCTTGGCTTTTAACTCTGCAATTGGCTCTGTGTTTCTTATTGAACAAGACGGTTACATCTACACACATGTACTCATACACATGTGCTCTACACACATGAGAATATGCACACATTCATATTCAAAGAGAACTAGCAGCATATCAACTAGAACATATTGAGGTTTCATCTCTTATCTAATAACACACTTGTACTATTCTAGATACTCTTACTTTACTCAACTGAAAAAAAAAACCTTTAGAAGTCTATTCATACCTAGTGTTGGAGAAGATGTAGGACCACAAGATCTTTGAACAAGGCTTCTAGAAAAGAAAGAAAGAGTTGCTGTGGGAAACAGGTTGGTATTTAAATATTATGTAACTCTAAGTACTCAAAACATTGGTAGGCATGATGGTGGGGCTAGGGCCATGAATGGGGAGTATGTGAAAAGAAGTAATATATGGGCACAACTGAGCATGTGCAGCAGTCAGTGAAGGTTAACCCGAGTACAATGTTATACAATGGAGAAGATCCTGGTGGAAGATCACATGTATCATGGTCCTCGCCATAAGAATAAAACATTTAGGGCTTGGGAGAGGCTCAGTGGGTAAAGTGTTTGGTGTGTAAGTCTGAGGTCCAGAGTTTGATCACCAGAATCCATGTAAAGCTGGGTGCAGTAACATATATCTGTAATTCCAGAGCTCCTACTGTGAGATGGGGGGCAGAGAACCCCAGAAAGCCCTAAGGCCAGGGATAGCCTTATATATGCAGAGAGAAACACACACCTCTACACACACACACACACACACACACACACACACACACAGATCACACACAAATATGTATACACATGAACATCACATATATACAAAGGCAAAAGGAAAACAATTAGAAAGATTAAAACATTTAAATGAGCATATATTTCTAAAGAAAACATATAAATAATGTGAAGCTATAGAAAGAAATGATAAGGGCAACTTCTGACATTCCTTAAGTCATGTAAGGCAGGATAGCATACTTGATAGAAGAGAAGTACAGGAATTATTCCAGGTCCTAATTACAGTGTCATCATTGTATTTATGGATACTTGTTCCTCTACTGAAAACAAAGGAAATGCTACATAGAAAAGGACCGTTGCTGCAGTAATGATGAGAGTCTGTCCCAGGTGAACAGGTCTCTGGCCCCAAGATTCAGTCAAAATTAAAGGCAACAAAACATAAAGAATAGCAGATGGTTCTTATGGAGAAGGCTCTTACAAACAAAACATTGATCGCAATAGTTGGAGGTGACTCAATCGGTAAAATTCCTGCTGTGCAAGTATGGGTGTCTGAACTCAACCCCTAGAAGCATACACAAATTCCTGGCACAGTGGCGTGTGTTTGTAACCCTAGCACTGGAGCAGCAGAGAGGAGGATCCCTGGGCTCGCAGGCCAGCCTTGCCGAACTGGTGAGCTCTAGGCTAGTGAGAGACCTGATCTCAAAAACCAAGGTGCACAAACAGCTCCTGAGGAATGACACTGAGACTGACCCATCCTATTTTTGCCTACACACATGTACCTGCACACACACACACACACACACACACACACACACACACACACACACACACAAATGGCCAATAAATACATGAAAAATGTGTTATAAAAAAACTAGAATTCAGACAGACATGAAAGACGATGAGTTGCTTGGTGGCATGTGTGGCATCTGCAAGGAACCACAAAAAAGGCTTCCTCCAGCAGGTCAGCATCAGTCCCTGCACGGTTCTGATCTTGGTCATAAATGCAGTGACAACAGCAGCAAACATGACGTCAGCTGAGCCATGAGCATGTGTCAAACTTCCTGCCATGCCTTCCACATGCCAATCCCCACAACAACCCCAGAAGCTAGTAACTAATCCTAGCCACCATGTCCACAAGAGAAAACCCTAGGTGTTATGGGAAAAGTTCCTAAAACTTGCACATGGGCTGCACTACCTGCCTCCTGTGGCTGGCTGCTGCTCAGAGGCTGAAAAGAGACTGGCATCTGTCACGAAAATGATTTCTGAAAGTATGGGAAGATAAGGAAGCTCATGATGGGCAATTCCATTATATAACAGGCAGACAGACAGACAGATAGACAGGATAGACAGAGCGAGAGATAATAGGTAATAGGTAGATAGACAGACAGATAGATAAATTGATTGATTGGTTGGTTGATTGATTGATTGATTGATTGATTGATTTGTAGTTGTGGCTTGGTGGTAGAGTGCTTGCCTAGCATTCTCAAAGCTCTGAAATTGATTACTAGTACCACACTAAAACACACACACACACACACACACACACACACACACACACACACACGTGCACACACACCAGATTTACAGGAAGCTTAAGAATTCAAAGAGAGACCATCCACTCTTTACCATTTCCCTCAAGACACAAAACCTTACCAACATCATAGGGATGATGTGCAAAAATTTTTATAGGCACACCTTTCTTCCCTCACACTTCCTCCATTTCCATAAGTCCTGGTGATCAGTAATCTCTTTCTCCATTTGCATAATTCTGCCTTTCCATAATGTCAAGTAAGACCAACTATAATGTGTGTAACTTTGGGGACCAGCTTTTTTACCTAGTATGTCCCCCCCAAGAAACCTCAGGTGGTTTTATGTATCAATAAATGTGTTTAACCATTCACTCACTGAGGGGCATCCCAACCATATCTGGTTTAGGAGCAGCTACAAATAAAATCACTGTTGAAATCATTATACAAAAATTTTGTGTCTTCATTTCTCTGGTACAAATGCTCAGCAATGAATTACTAAGTTTTGTGATAATCTTTCATTTTTGTTAAGAACTGCCCAGCTGCCAGCAATAAAGTCCCACTAGCAATATGTGAGTAATCCATTTCTCCATTTTTCCTTGACAGAATTTGGTATTGTCACTAAATTTCATGTTAGCCATTTTAGTAGCTGAATATTAATATTCTGTTATAGTTCCTTAATAGCTAATGAGGTTTAATGTTGATTATGTGCTTATTTGCATCTGGACATCTTGTCTCATGAAAGGCCATGTTTTTTGTCAGTTTTCCAATTGGATTAGTGTGTGTGTGTGTGTGTGTGTGTGTGTGTGTGTGTGTTCTGTGTGCACATGTGTGTGTTCACATGAGCATGCAAAGGCTAGAGGAGGACATCAGATGCCCTGCTCTGTCACTTTCCACTTTATTCTCTTGAAGCAGAGAACCTGGAGTCAGGACAGCAGTAAGAAAGCCTTCATGATGTTCCTGTCTTAGTCTCCCAAAGTGCTGAGGTTACATGTGTGAGTGTCCATGTCTACATTTTTATGTAGGTACTGGGTAGTCAAGCACAGATCCTTATGTTTGCACAGCAAATGCCCTTACCCCTAAGCCATCTGCCCAGTCCTACTTTTTAAAAAAAATAAGCTTTTTTTATTAAAAGTTTTATGGTTTTATGTTTTCCATTCCAATACCTGATTGGATGTGAGTGAAGGCACAGGACACAGTTCAACATTCATTTGGCTTACGCAGTTTCGATACCAGCTTTTCTACTGATTGATTTTCATTTTTCTCAAAATGTACTTGCATCCATGAACACATTTCAGTCTGAAAGTCAAGGAGTCAGAGGGTAGACACATAGAACAACTGTTGAAGTTTGATTCTGAAATGTCCCCCATGGGCTTATGTGCTTGAACCCTTGGTCCACAGCTGGTGACACTGTTTGTGAAACTTACAGAAACTTTGGGAGATGGAGACTTACTGAAGGACATATTTCACTAGGAATGGGCTGTGAGGCTCATGACCTGGCCACACTTACTCTTCTCTTGCTGTTCCTGACTAGGGATGCGATGTGATCAACAGCTTTTCTGCTCCAGTTGCCGAGTCTTTCCCTCCATGGGGGACTCTATTCCTCTGGAGCTAGAAGCCAAACATAACCCTCTTTCTCATGAGCTGATTGTCAGAGTATTTTATCACAGCATCAGAAAGAAAGCTACCTCATCCACATTCTACCTTTCTGTTCTCTTCATCTCTATGGGCAGACAAAAAAAAAAAATCTTAAATGAATAGATTGATTTCTAGCACTTTTGATTTCCCCAAATTGTCTTACCTTTCTTGGTTCCTTTTGCCATTTTACATTAATAATGCCATTTCAACAAAAGATACAGCTATGATTTTATAGGAATTGCATTAAACATATATATCAACTTAGAAAGGACATGTATTTCCACTGTGATGACTCTTGCAATCCATGAACATGGTATTCCTCTTCACTTATTCGGAGCCATTGCATAATTTTCAGGACACAAGTCATGTATATGTTTTAGTAATTTAGACCTGGGTGCTTAAATTTTTTAGTAACTTTGAGTCACACTGTATTGTCCCCCACTTATTGCTGACACCTACAAATATTAATTTTGCATGTTGATCTCTCATGGTTTATAACATCGCTAACCTTGCTCATTAGTTCTATGAGCTTTGTTTTGTTTATATTTTGGAAGGATTTCTTTTGTGGGGGTAGAAAAATCATGTCATCTGCAAACAGGAGACATTTCTTTTCCTTTACCATTGTATATGCCCTTTTCTTACCATATTGCAAGGACTAGCATTTACAACACTGTCTTGAACAAGGGAGAGTGGGCATCCTTGATCTACTCCTGATAAGTATTTCATCTTTCACAACAAAGCATTATGCTAACTGTACACATTTTAAAAAGTAAATATTTCTCGTCAGGTTAATATATGTCTCTGTATACTTTTATAGAATTTTTGTCATGAATGAGTATAAAACTTCGTCAAATGTTTTTCTGCATCAATGTGTATGATCACATGATTTTCCCTTCTTTAGTCTATTTCTGGTGAATTACAGTGATTTCTTTTTGACTACTGAACTTACCCCTAAATCAAAGTACAGTTGACTGTAGCATATGGTTATTTCTATCTATTGATGAATTCTATTTCCTATTAAAGTCATGAGAGTTATTGGTTTGTAGTATTTTTGTTTTAAATTTTCTTTGTCTGGTTTTAGTTTCAAAACAGTTTTGGACTCAGAATAAACATACTGGTCCTGGAGAGATGGCTCAGGGGTGAATGAAGAACCTGTAGTGCTCTTGAAGAAGACCTCAGTTCTAGCCCCAACACCCATGTCAGGCAGCTCACAACTGCCTGTAACTCCAGCTCCAAGGGGTCTGGTGCCCTCTTCTGGCCTGTGGGAGTATCTGTACTCACATGTACACATCCACACATACATACACATAATTTAAAATAAAATAAATATTTTTAAAAGGAATAAATTGGAGCACATCTTTTAAAATTCCATTTTCTGTAAAATATTACATGCAATTGGCAATTTTATTGTAAACATTGGAAAAACTCCCCAGTGAAATTATATAGTCCTTGAGAATTTTTTAACATTAATTTTGAAATTGTGAATTCCATTTCCTTAATAGAGGTTTTCACTGTTGAGGTTCTCTATTTCACCTTGGATATTTTGTGTTTTTCCAGAAAATGACTTATTTTTCTAGCCATAAAGTGTAGAGTTGTCTGATATTTATGATTTTAATTCCTTTAATGTCTATATGAATATTTCCATTTCATTTTGGATGATTCTAGAACTTGAATATCCAGAAATTTTCATTTCCCTCTTGGGGATGCTAATAATTTTTGTGCTCTCTCTTGCTTTCTTTCTGTGTGTCAATTGCATTGATCTTTTCAAAGAACAAGCTCTTCCTTTCATTGATATCTCTGTTTCATGTTTCTGATTTTCTCCTTTTCTGTTTTTAATCACTGTGAATTCCTTCCTTTTTGTCCTAAGATTTCCTCTTTCCTTCTTAGAATCTCACAGTCACTGCCTATATTGTTGATTGTAGTTTGTTTCATATTTTTAATTTATGTACTTTTTCATTTCCATATGTGTGATTGTGCATGTGTGTGTGTGTATGCATGATTAACTGTTGGGCACACATATATGTGAGCATGTAGAGCATGCATGTAGAGTCCCAAGGTGGACGTTAGGATGATACTGTCATCATTGTTCTTCCTCTTTATTCACTGAGGTGGGGTCTCTCAGTTAAACTCAGAGTTTCCTATTACAACTAGCTGGCCAGTCTCTGCCTTCAGTGGTTAGAATTACAGGGGCTGCTGTGCATTTTATAGGGGCTCTGGGGAATCTGATTCTGATGCTCATGATTGTGGAACAGGTACTTTAACCACTGAGCCATCTCCTCATACCCAATTCATATACATTATGGATATAAGATTTCCTCTCAATACTGATGTATCTGTATCTCAAAATTTTATATTTTATAGCTTTATTTTAGTTCTGTTCAATGTATTGGTTATTGCTCTTGAGACTTGTCTTTGATCCATGGACAAGTTAGTACTATTTCAAGTGTTAATATCTTCCTGTTATTTTTATGCTATCAACTTCTGCTTTGATTTTTATAGTGGTGAAGGGAATAGATTTGTACACTTTTAAATTAATTTGATGGTTTACTTGATGAACCAGAGTTTAGGTGCCTATTCCAGGAGCTCTGGTAAAGAGTGTGTATTGTCTCTTGGGCATATACCCAAGGGATGCTTCATCCTACCACCAAGACACTTGCTCTACCATGTTTTTACTGCTCTATTCATAATATCCAGAAACTGGAAACATCCTAAATGTTCCTCAACAGAAGACTGTATAAAGAAAATGTGGTACATTTACACAATGGAGTGTTACTCAATTATTGGGGAAAATGACATTATGAACCCTGCAAGCAAATGGATGGAACTAGAACAAAAATCATCCTGAGTGAGGGAAGCTAGACCCAGAAAGATAATTATGGTATGTATTGGTTTATATGTGGTTATTAGCTATTAGATAAATAATAACCAAGATATAATCTATAGACCCCAGAGAGGTTAGGCATAGAGGAAGGGACTAGGGGGAACACATAGATCACCCTGGGAGGGGAAAAGAGAATATATTTTATGGATGGACTGGGGCCAGAGTGGGTGTGGGGGAGTGGGAACAGGAACATGAGGAGGGGGATGGGAGATGAGGTTAAGAGAAAATGTGGGGAGAGACAGCTAGAACTGAAGGGCATTTGGGGACAGTAGGGAGCCTAGTGATGTGGAAACTTCCTAAAACACATGATGGTAATCACAGTGAAGTCTCCAGATGATGAGAGAGATGGAGCCCCAACTGTCTGTCTCATGTCACCAAACAAAGCTTCCAGTACCTGGACTAGATTATATCCAATTGAGTTGTTGGCCAAGGGAGTCTTATGGAACTCCCCAAACAAACAAGGTTATTGCCAGGACAATCAGTTGTTCTCCACAGATTGACATCAAGACCCAATTGCTGAAGACAACACCCACATAACTCATTGACATGGAGAGGTAGAGCTTGAGCTTTTGTGGGTCCTTCACCCCCATGTTCTAATGTCTTTGGTATGGGAAGGTGCTCTGCAGGCTACCAAAAGAGAAACATAATCACCAACTCAGCCACAAAACTTTTGATCTCCAGTTTTGTAGTACCTTCAAGATATGCCAGGGCAATGATGGTACAAAGCTTGTGGGAGTAACCAACCAATGTCTGATTTGAATTAAGGCCCACTCCATGAGGTGGAACCCGCACCCTACATTGCTTGGGTGACCAAGATCCAGATAATAGATAGCCCAGGGACCTAGGGTAACCATCTAATTTTACTGGTCTAAAAAAGTAACAATAAAATTATCCCTAATGATATTCTGTTACACTCATAGATCAGTGCCTTATTCAGCCATCATCAGAAAGGCTTCCTCCAACAGCAGATGGGGAGAAATAAAGAGACCCACAGGCAGACATTACACAGAGAGACCTTTAAACACACAGCTCTAAATGAGACATCCCCATCAAATCCCTCCTCTCAGAGCTCAGGGAACCCTGTGGAAGAGGGAACTGAAGGAGTACGGAAGCTAGAGGGGATGCAGTACACCAGGACAGCAAGTTACTCTAAATCAGTTGAAGAGAGCTCATATGAACTCATGGAGACCGACGCAGCAAGCATAAGGCCTACATGGGTCTGCACCAGGTCCTCTGTGTGTATATTATAACTTTTGGTTTAGAACTGTGATGGGACTCCAGAATGTGTGAATGAGTGTGTCCCTGATTCTCATGCCTTCTCTTGGGGCTCTTTTCCTTCTGTTGATTTGCCTTGTCCAATTTCATTGTGATGGTCTTTGTGTTATCTTACTGTGTTGTATTTTGCTGAGAGAGAGAGAGAGAGAGAGAGAGAGAGAGAATATTGTCATTGTACATAACATACTAGAAGAATTGATTTGGTATTTTGGTTCATGATCTTGTTGAGCTTTCTATTTCCTTGCTAATTTTGTGTGCTGTTGTTCTATCAAACATTGAGAGATAGATATTGAAATCTCTACCCATTTTTATGGATTTTTTATACTGTTACATTTGTATCAGTTTTGACTTCACACATTTTAGCTTTGTTAGTTGTTGAATATACATTTAGAATTTTAAAAAAGATATTTAATTTAGCTTTATCCACGTGTATGTTTGTATATCTGTGTGTATGTGCACATGCCTATGAATGCCCACTGAGGCCAGAAGAGGGCATCCAGCTCCCTGGAGCTGGAGTTACAGGCAGCTATGTGTGCTAGGAATCAAACCCCAGTCTTTTCAGGAGCACCAAGTGCTCCGAACTGCCAAGCTATCTTTCTAGTCCTGCATTTAGACCCTTGTTAGAATCACCTTCATCTTATCATGCCCCTTTCTGTCTGGTAACTTTCTTATACTGGTTAGTTAGTTTGAAGCAGGCTGCCTTGTAGCCCAGGCTAGCTTCATACTTGCTATGTAGCTGAGGATGACCCTGAACTCCGGCTCTTTCTACTTCCATTCCCCAAATGCTGAGATTGCAGCTGTGCATCGTGCTTCCTGAAATTTTTCTTATTCTGGATTATATCCAAATAAAATTATAAAGTTTAAGTTGATATCCATGTGACCACTTCCACTTGCTTCTGACACTTGTATGATATAACTTCCTTCATCCTTTACTTCCATCCTACCCATTATTCTATATAGGGTGATGAATATTTTTAAGCAACTGATAATTAAAGCATGCCTTTTGATACACTCTATTGATTTCTATGTTTAACAGATATGTTACACTTTCTTTTTGTTCTGAATATTCTTCACTGCTCTGAGATTTTTTTCCCCTGGCTTCTCATTACCTGAACATTTCACATAATTCCATGTTGAGGTAACCCATGTTTTTGAGTATAACTCTCAGTATAGATTTCTTGCAGGCTACTGTGGGTATTAATGAGATATGCACGTAAGTCATTACAGTTGACTGGCAGTAACATTTTATAGCCTGAGTGTGAGTTCCCAGGACTCATACGTGGAAGGAGATACCCAGCTTTGTTGGTTGTCCTCTGACCTCAACACCTATGCATTGGTATACACGTGCCTAACACACACACACACACACACACACACACACACACACACACACACACACTATACCTTCATCCTCTGTACTTTTAGGGTTGCTGCCAACAAAGCCACTTGGGCTTTCCTTCACCCTGGAACACCTTGATTCCCTTCCTCTCTAGGGGGCGTTTTTGCTGGACTCACACTTGTCTGTCTGCAGCTCCTGAAGAGCACTCCCCAATGCTCTGGCAACAAGGCTCCTGCCTAGAAATCCTCTCCCATTCTAGCTGGATTTTCCTTGTAATCAAGGCACCATTTTTCCTGGCTGCTTTTGATATTTTTTTTTCTCTATGTTCTTACAAGCTTGATTATGGCATGTCTCAGTGTAGATTTCCTTGTGATTATTAGGGTTGAAGTAAACTCAGTTTCTTGACTCTGTTGGTTTCTGTCCCTTGCCTGTTTAGGCAGTTTTCAGTATTTATTTTTTTTGTGGGTCTTAAATTTTATAGTACACTTATTTGTGTGTGTGTGTGTGTGTGTGTGTGTGTGTGTGTGTGTGTGTGCATGCACGCGTTTGCTATGGCATGTGTGGGGGTCATAGGAGGACAACTTTCAGGAGTCGGTTCTTTTCTTCCATTATGTGGGTCCCAGGGATCGAACTCATATTACCAGATTTGGCAGCCAGCTCCTTTCCCTGATGAATCATCTTAACAGTCTCCATGTACTTGCCAGTCTCATCTTTTTCCCCTTCCCTCCTTTCAGAATCTCAACGACATAAACAGATCTTTTACTGCAGAATGGGTCCCCACTATGCCACTCATTCTTTTTTTGGGTAAGTCCTGCTGTTATCCCATGAGCTGTTACTCTCTTCTCTGCTCCTTACACTCTGCCCTTGAGCACAACCATCAGACCTCCATTCTTGTTATAATATTTTCAGTTCTAAAGTTCCCACTCAACTATTGTTCATAACATTTATGTCTTTGCTGAGGCTGATTCTTCTCTGGGAATTGCTATTTTAAATTGGTTTTTATTGTGCATACATAATTTCTCATGAAAGTGTTTTCATAATCGCTGCTTTCAAATTTTTCAAATGTACCTGCCATGTCTGTATTTCTCTGTGTTACTCACCTTGTTGCAGTGGGGAAACACCTAACGGCAGGAACTTAGAGAAGGAAGGGAGTGTTCTGGATCACAGTTTGCATCATAGAGAGGAAGGCAGTCACATGGCCTCCACTGTCAGGAAGCAGAGAGAGGTAAGTACTTAGCTGGCTTCCTCCTTCCTATTCTGTTCACGAGCTTATGGAGTGGTGTTGACTGTACTCAGGATGAGTCTTTCTACCCCTATCAACCTAGATAATCCTTCATAGAAAAGCCCAGAGATCTGTTTCCATGACCGCTCTAAACCCAAAGTTGACCATCAATGTTAATTAGTCTCTGCTGATAGTTTTTTTAGTCAGTTTGAGTTATGCCTGATTATTAGTATCACAAGTGACTTCTAACTGAAACATGCCCATTTTTATAATTGTTTTGAGTCCCAATACCAGAATTAAACCTTTTTGGCAGAACTGTACAGAAAGAGGAGTTGTCTTCTTGTTCTTAGTGATGACAGAAGTTCAGGTTCTTTGCAAAGCGTCAGTGTATTCCCACTGGAATGACCTCCCCCTTTCTGCAGTATGGGATGCAAAGTCCTGCCCTTCACAGAATCAGTGGCGTTGGGCTGAGGACAAAACCTGCTACCAATGGGCAGAGATGAAAGTCCAGACTCCTTACTTGTCTCCTGGTAACACTCCAGTGTGGGGGTGTTGGTGAACCCCAGCACAGCCTGTACTGCACTATTTTTTGTAGGTGAGAACTAGACACCACATTCACAGTACTTTCGGCGGGAGTGCAGCAGCTCTTGCTTACAAGTTTTCTCTATCAGGTCTCTGTGATGGTTTTGTCACCTTTGCAGAATGGAAAATCACTTGGAAAGAGAGTCTCAATGAGAAATGGTCTACTTTAGCTTATAATTTCTACCTTAGAAATTGTCTGCTTTGCCTCTGGGCATTTCTATAGGTGATTAAATTATTTTTAAGTTCATTGATGTGGGAAGATGGAGCCCACTCTGGGTGGCACCATTCCCTAGGCAGGGGGAAGTCTAAATGAGTGCAAATAAAAGCAAGTGAGCACAGATGGGGTGCACTTATTTCTCTCCGCTCTTGACTGTGGTTGTGGTGTTACCAGGCATCTTAGGTTCCTGCTCCAGTCACTGCCTCATAGCAGTGGACTGTAACCTGGAGCTGTGAGCTGAACTAACTCATCCTCCCTTGAGTCACTGTCTTGATATTTTGTCACAGCAGTAGAAATGTGGCTGTGAAAGCTTGCTCTTATTGGTCCTCTGGCTAGAAAGAGCAGCCCTTTGGTTTTGTGATTTTTCTTCACTCATTGTTCTTTCCATGTGTTCTGTACTTATTTCCCACAAACTGGAGCATCCCCTCCTTCAGGGAAGAGGGAGGCTCACAGGACTGATCCAGAAGACCTCAAAACCTTACAAAGCTCAGAAAAGCCATCTCTAAGGTTTTCAAAGCACTAACAATTTCTGGGGAGAGGAGACTTTCTTAGAGGAGCTGCAGGCAAGTTGGGCAGAAAGCTTCAGGAATTCAGGTTTTGTGAGTCACCACCCAAGCTGAGACAGACTGGTGAGTGATGCAGCTGATTTTGAGTCATCCACGCTCCTGTATATAATCCCAATCACCTCAGTGGTTCACTGATCTATACTTAGGTGGAATCATTTTGTTTGTCTGTCACTAGTACCCTATTTGGGATGAACAGACATTTGTTCACTTATTTCCAGAAGTCACACAACACAGTCACCAGCTTTTTCTGTTCCAAGATTATATAAATTGGGAGTGGAGACATGACTCAGTGATTAAGAACATTTTCTGATCTGGCAAAAAAAGCAGGGTTCAGTTTCTAGCACCTACGTGGCAACCCACAGTCATCTATAACTTCAGTTTTATGGGCTCTAATGCCCTCCTTCTGGCCTCTATGGGCACTAGGCATGCACTTGATACATACATGCATACATATGCAGGAAAAGCATTCACACACAATAAAAAATAAAGAAATCTATTAAGTGTTCTCATTTCATTTCTGTTACTATGATAAAATATCTTTATAAAAGCAGTATGGAGGAAGAAAGGGCTTATTTGGCTTATAGTTCCAGGTCACAGTCCATCATTTTGGGAAAGTCAAGGAACTCAGGCAGTTAGTCACATCACACCCACAGTCAACAGCCAAGAAAAACTGAACTCGCTCGTGTTTAGTGCTCAGCTAACCTTCTCCACTCTCCTGCAGTCCAGGGCCCGGCCCATGAAATTATGCTGCCCACATTCAGGCTAGGTCTGGCTAACTCAACAATCAAAGTAACCCTTCTCTACATGTTCACAGGCAAACCTGGTCTCAGCAGGTCCTCAGTCCTCAGCTGATCCTGGGTTGGGACAAGTTAACAAAATCTGACCATCACAATATGATAAAGAAAATGAAACAAACAAATAAAAAAGTAGGAACTCCTCTCTGAACCGTCTTGGGATTCCAAGACGTCAGTGCAGGCTCTCTTCTCTCCATTGTTGGGTCTTGTTACACATGCTTTACACTGTTCTTTTGTCTGCTTGTTCTGGCTTTTTCTTTGCACTTAAAGATATAAATAGGGAAAGTTTTAGCCGTTTTATCTTCCCAGGAGTAGAAGAGCTGTATATTCCATTAAATGGGCTAAAACACAGTTACTGATGCAGATATCCATAGTGTGTTCATATTTTAGTGAAAATTTAAGTGTCAAAGCCATGTAGCTCCATTTCTACAAATGTATAAGTGAAAGTCGAAAAGAGTACCTACAATCAAAAAGTGTGCCTCACGGAGGAAACTCCAGGTAGAGAGGTTAAAGCTGGATCCTTTTTTTGTTTGTTTGTTTGTTTTTTGTTTGTTTGTTTTTTTTTATTTTAGATTTATCATTATTTTCTACTATGTAATACAAAAAATGTGTTCATAGTTTTCTACAGCAGTCTTTTAATGTAAGAATTTATTTTAAGTGTGTATGTGCTTGTGTGTACAAGAGCACATGTTGCCCCAGAGCGTGGATGTGGAGGGCAGAGCACAGCCTTAGATGGAGGCCCTCACCTTGTACCTTATCTGCACTTCGTGTTCCAGGCTAACTGCTCTGCAAGCTTTCGGGGAGGCTCCTGTCTCCACTCCCAGGTTACTTTAACAATGCCGAGATTACAGACGTGTGACACCACAGTTGACTTTTACATGGGTTGTGGGGATTCAAACTCAAGTCATCAGACTGGGTCAGCAGGTGCTTGTACCCACTAAACCACTTCCTGGACTTTCTAAACATTTAGAAGCAGGAAAGGGGACTCCGAGACATTCACCTGTGTTCAAAACAACAGCTGTCACATCAGCTACTGTTTACTGAGCTGCAGCTGTTAGGTACCAAAATAAACACTCTGAACTTCATGTGCACTGTTTCTTGAATTCTCACTTCCAGGATGCAGATGCCCTATCTGTCTAGTAACTAGAGACGAAAATCTGGAGGTGTCAAGTTACAGGGCTGTTTGCCAAGTGAGCCAGAGTAGAGATACTAGCGCAGTCACACTGGCTTCCTGCTTTCTCCTAACAGTTGCTGACATATTTGTGGCACTTTCTGGATTACCTCAACTCTTTCCATGTGTGTTCACTCTTCCTTTACTCCATAATCTAAAGATGATGTTGAAAGGGGCCAATTTTGACTCATCAGAATTTGGTTTGTAGCTACACCTTTAGTTACATGATGAGATGATGACTCTCCAACTCAATTTGTCTGACTCTCCTTCAAGATGCCCCCTGGAGTCTTACCATACAACCAGCTGTAGGATGTGACTACTTGTCCACAAAGGCCCCTTGTGAAGATGTTGAGCAGGTGGTCAGTGTCCTCCAGGTCCTTCATTGGACAGCAAGGCCACTGAAGGGAAGAGGGGGCCTAGATCCTATCCCATGATCCAGTTTAGGCACAGGTTCCTTGCTACCTCTTCCTCTCTCCAGTCCCAGAGACAGAGATTCTGCAGCATCTCTAAGATGTTTATTTCCTAAGTGTTCCATTTTCTTCAAAAATATTATATGGTAAAGTTCATTGCCTTGCTGTTTTATTTTATTTTTGTATTGAACATCTTCAAATTTTATTACATGAGTCTCTATTTCTTTTTTCTTTTAATTTTGAAATTATAATATAATTATATCATTATCCCCTCCCACTCCTCCCTCCAAACCCTCTCATATACTTCTACTTACTCTCTTTCAAATTCATGATCTCTTTTTTTTTATCAACTGCTGTCACATGCATATATGTGCATGTGTATGGGTCTGTGTGTGTGTTTGTGTGTGATTCTAAATACAACCTCCTCAATCTTCCATGATATTACTTGTATGTATGTTTCCAGGACTAACTGTTTAGTGCTGCATAATCAATTGGTGTGCCCTTCCCTGGGGAAGACTATTTGTTCCACTCTCAGCATTTCTTAGTTGCATGTAGTTCTTTTGAAGCCCAGTCCCAATGGATACAGCTACAAAACACTCATGCACCTAAGGCCCTCGGGGAACATTTCAGAAGAGGCAGGCAGAAAGATTGTAAGAGCCAGAGAATCAAAGGGTTTGTTATAAGATTATATCTTCTATGAATTTCACTAGTTGTACCCATAAAATCTCACCAACATTACAGCCTGAACATGAGCTGAACAAAGACAACAGCAGACATGCCAATGTGGACAGAGGAAAGACCATGAGGTCCTATTTCTTTTTTCTATCCACACAATTCCATGCTCCATTCTGCTGTGTTTTTTTTTCTACTCAGACATACTTCTGATTGCTCTGGTCCTCTTCCCATTCCTCACTCAAGGGCCTCATGAAGATCTATTTCCCATTCTTGAATTTGTTTTCTAATTTTTCTGGATTCATTTCTGTTGCTGTGATAAAATACCCCAACAAAAGCAACTAGGGAAGCAAGAGGTTTATTTCAGCTTCATTCTTGATTACATCCATATAGTCCATGACTGTAGATAAGCAAGGCAGCTGGTCACATCACATGCATAGTCAAGAGCATAGAGGAATGAATGCATGCATGCTCTCTTGATTGCTTGTGTTCAGTTCCATTTCTCCAGATGTATGTATGTGTCAGGAATTCTATTCATCTACAATCCATATAAGCAGAGTTAGATGATAGATAGATAGATAGATAGATAGATAGATAGATAGATATAGATAGATAGACAGATAAATAGATAGATGATAGACAGATGATACATAAATGATAGATAGATAGATAGATAAATGATAGATAGATAGGTAGATGGATATATAGAGATAGACAGATAGATAGATGATAGATAGACAGATAGATGATACATAAAGATAGATAGATAGATAGATAGATAGATAGATAAATGATAGATAGATAGATGGATGATAGGTAGATAGATAGATAGATAGATAGATAGATAGACAGATAGATAGATAGACAGACAGGGATAGGCTAAGCCTGTAGACTTTCTAAGTGTACATTAAGGTATTGACATGTGCACAAAGAGGACAAAATGGAGGAAGGTTGTGGGCCCACACAGGATCCTGGGACACTTTGGGCTGGGTGTGCCCTGAGACACTGATCCTCGAGTCTTCACTGCTCTTTATTCCCAAATTAGGTCTTGTTCTTTTTCTTGTTTCTTTCTTTCTCTTTGGCACAGGCCCTTACATATTCCAAGCTGGGCTCAAATTCATTATGTAATATTAGGTGATCTTGAATCCTAATTTTCCTAATTCTGTTTCCGGAGTGATGTGGGGAATACAGCCATTTGCCAACATATGTCCTGTCTGGTGCTGGAGATCTAAGCTAGAGCTTTGTGCACTGTGAGGCAGGAACTCTAGCAATTGATCTTCAACCTGAGTCCTTCTTGTTTTCTTTTCAGACTGGAGGAATGAGGCTAAGCTTCCCCTTCCTCCCTGTGCAGAACTGAAAGGATTAGAGCCTCTGAATCAGGACTGTAGCCTTCTTTGAATTTACTGAACTGCTTGATTACAACAAGAAAATGAATGTATGAAATACTTGGCAAATGCAGAATTTGAATGAAAAATAAGACATGAATAATGAATGAGCTTCAGCTACCTTAAGCTGCCCTTGATAGCTTTGGAGGGCTTTAAGAAGCGTTAAGACATCAAGGAAGGACTTTCCTCTGTGGGAAGTAGCACTGACTTTTTGTGTACTAGGTTGATTCCAGAAGTCACCAAATCACTGACAACATGTCTGTGCTCTAGGGCGAAAAATGTAGGTGTGGAACCATTGCCTGGCTTTTACATCTATTGATGATATATTGCAGGGAAATGCACCAGTGCCATGGCCTCTGTGAAGCTGTGATTGTGACAATGGTATGCACCTGGAAGGTGGCCTTAGCCTTGCTCCTGACAGTCCACAGACTGTGGGCAAATTCCTTTGTCCTCTGTGTTTTATTGACAGTGAGAAGCTTGGGCCAGAAGACTTAGGTTCCTCTGAGCTGCTCACTGGCTGGATGGCTAATAGAAAGTAAGGCTCAGAGAGTTCTGCTCTGGCTTCCAGAACCTATGAAGGTTACATGTATGGCATTTAAATTAGAAAGACTTTGTTATTTCTACTGATGTATAGTGTGTATTTGTGCATATGTGCACATGGGTGCAGGAACCATCGAAGTCAGAAGAAGGTGTCAGATCCTCTGGAAATGGAGTTACATGTGTTAGCTTTCCAATGCAGGTGCTGAGAACTAAACCCTGGTCTTCTGCGAGAGCAACACACGCTCTTAACCAAGCCATCTCCCCAGCGCCAGTTGAAGAAGGATGAAGGATGCTATGAAGTGGTGACCCTGGATAACCCAAATGTGTTCTTCTATGGTTTCACATGGTTCGTCTCCTCTGAAGCTCATGTTGAAATGTAGTAGTAAGTTGAGAGAAGCTGTTATAAAAGCCAGTTTGATCGGGGGAAGGGATGCAGAGATGGCTCGGTCAACACAGCGCTTGATAATCAAGCACAAGGACCTGAGTTTGGATCCCAAGCACCCATGTAAAAAGTTAGGTACAGGAGCATGCATCCATAATCTCAGCACTGGAGAAGTGGAAACAAGAGCATCATTAGGGCTTGATGACCAGCCAGTCTAACCAAATCAGTGAGCTCTAGGTTTAGTGAGAAAGGTAGGTAGGTAGATAGGTAGACAGACAGACAGATAGATGATTGATTGATAGATGATAGATAGATAGATAGATAGATAGATAGATAGATAGATAGATGAAAGAAAAAATGAGGAGTCATTGAGGAGGTTGACATAACATTGACCTCTGGCCCCACATGTAAGCATGGGCACATATATCCATTCACGTACACATACACATACACACACAAAAACCAGTTTAGCCAGGTATTTGTTTAACTCCCCATTTCTTGCCATGTGATGTCCTTAGGCACCTTGGAACTCTTTGAAGAAGATCATCAACATATCCAACCCCTTGACCTTGGACCAGTATCAAGAGCCATAATCTTTTTCTTTATGATTTATCCAGTCAGCGATAATGGATCATTAGAAAAATTAAAAAAGGTAGCAATGGCAATCCCACCAGTCTTTAAAAGGAGATATGACATGGAAGAGGAGGAAATAGAGTTGACTACAGAGTAGAAACTGGAGTGATGCAGCCACCTGCTCCACATCCCAGGTGAACATCAGAGGACTCAAGACAGGAGACATAGAGTCTGCCCTGCAGCATTTAGAAGTGCCAGACCCTGGTCTAAGTGCTGAGAACAAGTGGCTGCTGAGCACTCAGTCATCACTGGGACATCATTTCAGAGGGTGGGGTGGACAAGAGTTTAGGAGGCAGACCAAGGGATGGAGTGTTGTGGACCGTTGTTGCCCAGGTATGAGGTGGCACTGCACTCTTGGACTCTGAGCAGCTATGACTACTTGAGTAAGACCTGGCACAAGACTGGGCCCATCAACATTCCATCATGGTGTGCGGGAGGGATCACCTCCCCCCAAAGATCTATGAGCAAGCTGTTAGCAGGGAGGGAGAGAGGTTTTCTTTGGTGGTGTAGCCACTGGTACGTTGTCTATGCTGCTGTCATGACCTTAATTAAAGTAAGTAACCGTAATTACCTCACTGGTTTGCCCCTATTTCACACCCCAAAACATATGGAAGTACTAGAGGAGCTAGTTGGGGAAAAGGAGATCATCAGAAGGGGGAGAAGTATGAGAGAAGGTCAAGGGTGAAAACAGTCAAAATACATTATGTGTGTGTATGAAAATGTCATAATGAAATCCAAAGCTAAATTATAAGTAAAATTATTATGTGCTAATGAAACTTTTAAAAATGGAGTCAGTGAGATGGCTCAGCCAGAAAGACTCTCTGCCACACAAGCCTGGCAGCCTGAGTTTAATCCCTGGAACCTAGAAAAGAAGGAGAGAACTGACCCCAAAAGATTGTTTGCTGACTTCCACATATGCTGTGGCATGTGTACACACATATACATCATGTATTTCAAGCATACACACATGTGCGCTCTCTCCTCTCTCTCATACATACACAACTCACACACACACACACACACACACACACATACACACATGTAAAAGAAGTTTTTAACACATCTCTCAGCAGCTCTAGCTCTTGCTTTGGAGCCAGGCAGTGAACCAGATCTGAATCAGGAGCAATGTACCTCTCAGACCTCATCAGAGAAGTGTCTTCCTACCGTGGTTGGTGGATAAAGCAGAAACTCACCAGTGGTCAAAGTGCAGAGAACCAGTGACCATGGGGTGCCCAGTCACCAATTGAACATTGGTATCACCACCTTCCGTGAGGCTCAGGGTCTGTCATGGAAGATGAGAAGGAAAGACTGTAAGAACCAGAGGTCAGGGAAGATTGGAACAAAATGGTATCTTGTGGACATGGTGGGACTGTGATTTCATGAACTCACAGCAGCTGAGGTTGCTAATTTTCTAGCAGGGAGGAGAGAGGGGCTCATGGGCCAGCCCTAACTGAGTCGCTATGGACCATTAATGGCATCTGGGGGCGGGGGTCAGGGGAAGAAGAGACACTTTTCCTTGAAGGTATGTGTCCTGCTAGGTCACTCACACTCCAATGGATGGCCCCACATCCAGAAGGATACAGACAGCATAAGCTGGAGTCACTGAGCTGTTCAAGTTTTAAAGAGGATATGAAGTTGGGGATGCGGAAGGGATCTAAGAGGAGTTCATGGAAGAGCTAAGGTGAATATGATCACAATACATTGTATGAAATTCTCAAGGAATTTATACTTTTCTAATTTCCAAAGCTGTATTTAAGCTGTCTTCCAAACAGAAATAACCAAAAAGAATAACATAAACATTTACGTAGCCCATGCTTAATTCTGAAATACCATATTTTGCCACTTTTCCCTCACAGTCCTTTGGTTTCTTATTTTTTTTCTTTCTTTTATTGGAAATAGTTTTTTTCTTATAATGTATTCTGATTATGCCTCCCTTCTTCCCGTTGGGAATCATGTCTTTTCTGTCTGTCATTAGAAAACAAACAGGTATCTAAAGAATAATGATAAAATATGATAAAACAAAAATAAACAAATCACAATAGAACAAAACAAATAAACAGAAGGAAACTGTCTCAAGAGAAAGCATGAGACACACATATAGACATAGAGACACAAACTTGGAAGCCATAATATATATATGCAAAGGAACTATAAGTTTAAAAAAAATGCTGTCAGAATGTCAAGAGACAAAGAACCTCCAAAGATGCCACTGAGTTCTTTTCATGCTGTCCATCTTCTGCTGGGCATAGGGCCTGGCCTTAAGAGTGATTTGTATCCCCAGTGAAACTGGATTAGAGTAATGATTTTTCATTTGCAAATGGTTATCAATTGGACATAGCTTCTGGGTTAGGCATGAGGATTTATGTTAACCTCCTGTAGCGCTGGGACCCCATCTGGCACAGACCTGTGCAGGACCTATGTATGTTGCTGCAGTGGCTGTGAGGTCATGTGCATTGGTCCGTTGTGGTCCTGCTGTGATTAGAAGGCCATGATTCCCTGGTATCTTTCATCCCTCTGACCCTTAGCATCTGTCCACAACCTCTTCCACAGGGTTCCCTGAGCCCTGAGCAGAGGGATTTGGTGGAGACATCCCATCGCTCCAAGGTCTCTCTCTACAGATTGTCCAGCTGTGGATCTCTGTATTTGTTCTCATCTACCGCAGGAGGAAGCTTCTCTGGTGATGGCTGAGCAAGGCACTGATCTATAGCAAAATACCATTTGGAGTCATATTATTGTTATGTTACTTTAACCAAACAAAACAGTATTTGATTTTCTTCTTGGTGCAAGACCTAGCTATGTCTACAGTTCTTGGCCACCCAAACAGGGTCAAAAATGGGTTCCATCTCATGGAGTGGACCTTAAATCCAATCAGATATTGATTGGTTACTGTCGGTTTGTAGACACCAACCAATCAATGGCCTGGGTTGTTCAGAGGTTCCCATAGGGCCCTGTTAGTCAACAACTCTTGCAATCCATTCCTGGTACTGAAAGTTCATTTGGTGACTAGAGGTGTCCAGTTGGGGCTCCATTGCCCTCAGGTGATAATTTCACTTCAATTGCCTTCATACATGTATATATCTTAGAAAGCTTCTACTGAATTAGTTTATCATATGACCCTTAAATGATTCTTCATTTTCACTGTGTCTCTCCATCTTCCTTCCCTCATCCCCCCTCCCCATTGAGCCTCCCATTACTGCCGTGGACCCCACCATCCATTCATAACTACCTATGCATTTCCCCTTCCGGGGAGAGCCATCCTCTTCACTATTCCCTTACTCTATAT
Source organism: Onychomys torridus (assembly GCF_903995425.1). NCBI lineage: Eukaryota > Metazoa > Chordata > Mammalia > Rodentia > Cricetidae > Onychomys > Onychomys torridus. The sequence goes on from NC_050453.1 coordinate 67,638,577, forward strand.
GGATTGTAGCTTGCTTAGAGAAAACGTAAATGCTAACATCCACATATAAATGAGTACATACCATATTTGTTTTTCAGGGTCTAGGTTACCTAACTCGGGATGACTTTTTCTTTCTCCATCCATTTACCTACAAATTTCATGATTTCATTTAATGAAAATATTTTTTTTAAAGAAAAAGTTTAAAGGAGAAAGCAATCCTGCTGAAACTCTGACCTCATAAGACTCCATTCAGACTTCTGGTCTCCAGAACTCCTAAGACTATATATAGTTTCTGTTGTTTTAGGCCATTCAGTCAATGGTGACTTAATAGAAAGTAATTCCCAGACACACATCAGCCTTCCAAAGAGGCTTCATGGGTAGGTCATCTAGCACCCCCAATAGAGTCTGGTTTGAAAGACATTACCTGCTTGTCTTTAGGAGGCACGGGAATTAGATCCCTGATATTCCTTCATTAGCAGAACACTGTTACTACTGTTCCTGTTCATCCATCCACTCATTCAGCCAGGTTTCCCTGAGGTCAGGCACCCTGAAATACTAGGGACAAAAACTGGGCATAACGCAGCCCTCCACTCGAGGTCTTTGGTGACAAGACTGGGATGATGAACAGGATGACTCAGGTGTGTAGGGGGACAGGGGACAGGGGACAGGCACTGTTAGTTGTCATGTGAGGGTTCCAAGAGAGCAGCAGGAAAATTCTGAGTGCCAGACCAGTGTTCAGAATGGAAGATAGCGCTATGTCATAGTGTTTCCTCTTCTTGGTCTTCATAATCATGGAAGGTAAAACCCTGACTCCAGACCCAGCCAGTTCCTTAGAATCCAGCCTCCATCCACCAGCTGGCTTCCCAGACCTGTTCCAGGGCAGAAGCTCAGGTTACCTCACATTCCAGGGCTTTCCCAGCATCCTGCCTCTGGGTGGTTTCAATGAGAGCCTTTCAAATTGAGAGTCATGCCTCACTCATGGGTTGTGAAATCTATTTGTTGGGACACAACCATCCTTGTGGAAATGGTACGAAACTTAATCGAAAAATATTAGTATGTTTCACGTTGATAATTGAGATACTGCTTTGGGAAAGGTGTGTGTGTATGTGTGTATGTGTGTGTGTGTGTGTGTGTGTGTGTGTGTGTGGTGGTCAACACTGATTATTAATATAACGTAAGAGACAAGCCCCTGGGCCTGTCTGTGGGGGCCTTTGTGGATTGGGGTAACCAAGGAGGTAAGACCCACCCTGAATGCGGGTGACAGCACCCCACAGGCTGCAGCCCTAGACTGGATAAAGAGGACAGAGAGCTGAGCACCACATTCAGTTCTCTACTTCCTGACTATGAATCCAGTGTGATCAGCTGCTTCACATTCCTACAACCCAGACTGCCCTGCTGTGGTGCACTATACAACTGGGAGCCAAATAAACCCTTCCCCTCTTCTCCTGCTTCTTAGGTAGTTTGCCCCAGCAGGAAGACAGGTCACTAACGTAAAATGTTATTTGTTCCTGGGGGTCTCGGATCATCCTAAAAATGAGCTATTCACTGATGTACTCCAAAATGTTAGAAACTGCCTTGATCCTCTCTGGATAAAGGTGGGCAAATGCTGTTCATCACATTCTGGAAATAAATGTTTGTGATCACAAGTAAGTGTACCCATGCTTACACAATCTTCAAAACACAAAGTCACACTTTGCACCTTATGATGTCTGCAGCAGTGACCTAGGCAGTCTGGAAAGTACAATGGCAAAGCCCAGAGCTCAGAGTTTCTAGTTAGAGAAGATATACTGCATCCGTACAATTAATACTGACTCATCAAAATGCAGTTCCAGTTCTGGAAAGATGTTTTGACCATCTCTAGACATAGAAGTTACAAGGGCGCTCACCAGTTCAATAGTGTTTGGACTAGCCCTTGGCTGAATTTAGTGCTTAAGAAGGTGAGATGTGGAGGGGTGAGGCAGAGGGTACAGTATAATTGAAAGGAGCATGAAGGGCATCCATGGTGACAGAGATGAGGGCCAAATTCCATGGTGTCACCATCAGCAGCCAGACCATTTCCTTAATCTTTCAAGGACTTCCACCTGGATAAAACTAAATCCCAGGTTCAACGCATAAAAGAATTTCAGTCTGTGGCAATTGTTGAGGTTTACTAAAAATGGGAAGAAAGGCTCTCAGGGAAGGAATCACCAGAGAGCATGGGTGTGAACTTCTTGAAGACAGTTGAGGTTTATCAAGGCATTTTAACACAGATTTTAGGTACAGGAGTTAAGAGACATTCAAGGAAAAAAATATATAACCAGGTGTGGCTGGGGATTCTTAAAAGAGAGCTATACTCCAATATCCCATTGGTGACTACATATAGGATTTCAAACCTTCTGGAACGTCATTGTTCAACAGGTATCTTAGGGACCCTTCCTCCTCTGCCTTGATTCCCTTTCTTGATAATTGAGATTATAGGATGGCTCCAGAAGTATCTTGGACAGGGTTAAAACCAGATTTTAAACAAACAAACAAATAAATGAATCCAGGAGCCACTGGAGTTGTGCAAGAGTGGGGACATGCCCTTAGTGTTAAGGGGGGGTTCTGGTGAGATGCCTAGGAAATTGCAGGGTTGGAGCTTAGAAGAGAGGATAGCCTTAAGCAGTTATTAACTGTGCAGTAATTCTTGCTTCTCTTCTGGGAGAGGTTTCAACCAGTCTTGGGATTCTTATGAAGAACAATCCGTTGCAGAGAAGGTCAGCAGAGACACCAGAAGCCATTTGGTAAACCAGTAAACCTGTATGATAGTACATTTCCTGTTTACACAATGATGTGAATGGTAGTCACCTCTCTCTGGATACTAGTGTACGTAAAAAAGGGCAGGCTGGGGAAGAACCATTGAGCCTGACCATCCAATTCATCCACTGTCTCAACCACTGCCTTCCTGAGCCTGGGTTGCTGGTTGGTGCTGGTGTGAAATAGGCCATGGGATGAGCAGCCAGCCCTGTGGTGAGACAGAAGTTGAGAGAACACACTGTCTGGGGGGATTTGGACAGGAAAACAGTATCACTGAGGGCAGGACATGTGGCTGAGCATGGAGGGTGAGTTGTAATTTGTCAGGATCAAAGGATGAGAAATTTGTGAAGGCGCAAAAAAAGTAAGGATCTGCTAGGAAAAACCTCAAAACACAGACCAGCCTCTACAGCCCCGCCTCTACAGCCCCTTGTGGATATGCGCCCCCTGAAGGCTCTTGGGAAATGTAAAATGTAGTCTTTCAGGAGCGACCAAGTTGTTTTTCCGTTCGCTCAGAGGTGCCATCTGCTGGCCAACCCACGTGCCTACAGGGACAGGTCAGACCAGGAAAGAGCGGAAGAAAAATTTTCTTCTTTTCTTCTTCCTCTTCGCCTCTTCCTCTTTCCTTTTTAAATTTGAAGCTTTTTTAAGAATTTCAGAATTTTCCGCATGAGCACTCTATTCACATCAGTTCTACCCTGCACTTTTCCTTTTTTTTTTTTTTTGTTTTGTTTTGTTTTGTTTTGTTTGAGACAGTTTCTTTAGCTTTGGAGCTTGACCTGGAATTCACTCTGTAGACCAGGCTGGCTTTGAAGTCACAGAGACCTGCCTGGCTCTGCCTCCTGAGTACCAGGATTAAAGGTGTGCGCCACCACTGCCGAGCTCATTTTCCCCTTTCTGTTCCTTTCATGTTCCCCTACCCCTAGAATTCATGAATTAGTCTTTGATTATTATTTGCGCGCGCGCGCGCACACACACACACACACACACACACACACACAACCTACTGAGTCCATTTAGTGTTGCTCATATGCACATTTGTTTAGGGCTGACCTTTGGGGATTAGACCACCTCTCAGGGAGCTCATCCCTGCATAAAACCAATTCTCCTCATATCTGCACACCAGACACTGCTGAGCTGCCTCCCTAGCCCATAAGTCTGCATTTCTAACAAGCTCCTGGAATATGGGGTCACACTGAACCCTGGACCAACATCAGAGCCATTCCCTCAGCAGGACTTTCAGTCTGCATGTCCACCTTCCATCCACCTGTAACGCAACAACACACGTCTTCTCTGGGTGTCTCCTGTCTCCATCTCCAGATAGATGATGAGTGACTGGATAGATAGACAGATGGATGGATATATGGATAAATAGACCAGCCTTTAACACATCATTGAGAATAAAAACTACAGCTAGAAATGATAGCTATAGGGTACTGAGCATGCGTTTGCCCATCACAACACGGGTTCTTCATATGATCTCACACACTTGTCTAACCAGCCCCGGGATGAGGCCTCCACTCACTCCTCTGTACTAGCCTCTACCACTGACAGACAGCAAGGCTCGGAGTCTATGACTTCTCATTGAGCACACAGCAGCAGATGTTTGTGGGGCTGAGATTAGTAACCATTAAGCAGAACTGCCTCTTGTCAAGGGTTTGTGATGGTCATGCATACTTAAAAGACAGCCAGTGGCCTGGATGTATGACGTTACAAAAGGAGTAGACCAGCTTCCCTTCTCCATGAGTTCCAGCCCCTTCAAAGCTCCATCTCATTAGCAGCTACAACACCTAGGACGCCCATGTTGTTGGACAGATAAGAAAATAACATCACTGAATGTGATCAACTATCACAATAAATGACAACCTGGCTAGGGGTGTGTGTGTGTGTGTGTGTGTGTGTGTGTGTGTGTGTGTGTGTTTACATCTATGCAAGTACGGCAGTCAAAGGAAAGGATGTTGGTGTCCTGCTCTGTCACTCTCCACTTTTTCCTCACAAGACAGGGTCCCTCATTGAAGTTTGAGCTAGGCTGGAAACCAGCAAGCCCTAGTGGCTTTCCTGTCTCCACCCAACACACCTACACCCACACAGCACTTACGTTAAAGATCTGCACAGCCATGCTCAGCTTTTCTTTTTTTTCCCACATGGGTGGCTGGGGATTTGAACTCAGTTCTTCATGCTTGTGCATTAAGGGCTCTTACCCACTGAATCTCCCCTCCCCACCTGTGCGATTCCACTCATCCTGCAAGCTCTCCTAGAAAGACATGCCATTACCACCATGTACGAAGGCAGAAACAGACAGAGATTCAGAATCGCTTCACAGGTAGAAGGCCAGAACAGTTTTTTTTGTTTTGTTTTGTTTTGTTTTTTTTTTTTTTTTTTTTTTTTTTTTTTTTTTTTTTTTTTAGCTTGGGTCTTGCCTTACATTTCTTCATAGAGTTGTGGGATTGTGCTAATCTCTACCTAAGTCCTCATAACAGCTGTCACTCCTAATGGAAAATGTTCATTATTCTTTAGTATTACCTAAGAAGTCACTTGTCTGCAAACAGAACTCTGAGCCTGAGGCTGTTGCAAACATCAGACTTGGTAGAGGTCAGAGACTGAGTATTCAGGAAAACACTGAAAAATGAATAACTGAGCATACTGAAATTCACTCATGTGGTAGGAGACAGAAAAAACTAAGAGAGGTTTTACTTTATTATTGGAAACTTGAAGTGATGAAAACATGGCCACTCCTGTCTCCCTGCTTCTACAAAGGTGAGAAACATTTCACATTCCCACAAGCCTCACTAGTAGGAGCATCTCCAAATGTATGTAGCCTCCTGGGAAGCCAGGTCCCACTCTCCCTCTTCCATTGGCCAGGGAGTGTGGGTATGGTGTTCAGATATGGCACAGGCTCTGTCCAAGTAAAGCTGGAACCCTGATGCTCCCTCAAATACTGTCTCCTTTGTTTGTGTTACTTTCCATGTTGCCATGACAACATGCCCATTGAAAGCAACCACAGGGAGAAAGGACTTACGTTGGCTCACAGGTTGTAGGACACTATGGTGGACAAGATGTGGAGGCAGATGTGTGAGGTGCCGGTCCACTTTGTATCCACCATCAGGAAACAGATAGAGATGAATGCTGGTGCTCAGCTGACCTTCTCCTTTTGATACAGTCCAACCACCATGGGGTGGTTCTGTCCACACTTAGGGTAAGTTTACCCACCTCAATTTACCTAGTCTATGAACTCCATCACAGACATACCCAACGTGTTTGTCTCCCAAGTGTTTCTAGATCCTTCCAACCAGTCTTTTTTGTTGTTGTTTTTGTTTATGTTTTTTCGAGACAGGGTTTCTCTGTGTAGTTTTGGTGCCTATCCTGGAACTCACTCTGTAGACCAGGCTGGCCTTGAACTCACAGAGATCCGCCTGGCTCTGCCTCCCAAGTGATGGGATTAAAGGGGTGTGCCACCACTGCCCGGCTTCTAACCAGTCTTAATCACCAAGCTCAGACATGTCCCTCTCTAACCCAGCTTCTGAGAAGCCTGGAAGAGTCTCAGCAGAATCTTCTCCTGGGGATTTCAGAGTTCAGGCTTTGTTCTAGGAGACCACAGCATATGGAGAGAGTCCTCCATCTCTCCCACTTCTCTCCTGAGCCTGTGAAATAGGGGGACTGCTGACTTCAGGCAGACTGTCTGGGGACACAGCTCCTAACATATTGTGGACATTGAGGGAAATAAGCTATACAGATGACTGTCATTTTTGATATTTGTAATTATATTTTATTTTTATGAGTATGTATATCCATATGGGTATATATATATATATATATATATATATATATATATATATATATGTGTGTGTGTGTGTGTGTGTGCGTGCAAATGCACTTGAGTGTGAAGGTCAGAGGACAACTTTTGATATTATTTTTTGGTAGCCATCCACCTTGCATTTGAGATGGGGTTTTGACTTTAATATGAACTTAGCCATGAAGCTAGGCTACTTGGTTAATGAGTCTCAGGGGTTCTCCCTCCTCTGTCCCCCGCCCCCAGACCTGTCATTACAAGCAGGTACAACCATATCTGACATTTCCACATGGGTGTTAGGAGTCAAACTCAGGTCCTCATGTTTGTACAACAAGCATTTTCTAGACCGACAGTAATTCCTAGGGAAATGTTAACAGAAAGATCCCTGACTGACTAGAGAGCTTCAGGGTATGTTGAGAGACCGCATTCACACAACGGCATGGCTCACCATTGCATTCGGGTGGTGGTTTCCCAGACCTCGCTGGATTTCAGTGAACGGAGCTTCAGGACAGTGTGCCAGCAGTTCTTCAGAAGTGCCGTGTCCTGCAACGGATGCCGTGGCTTGAACTAAAGCCTGTGTCTGCAGTCTTAGCTCCTTCTACACTGTCACTGATATTGCTCACAGACTGCCCAACCCAGGGCCCAAGCCAAGAAGATGAATGAGATCCGATGCCCATCTGAGGATACAATGCACACGTCAGACCCCTGGTTGAAGAAAGGAGGTTCCTCTCTTAAATAAGGGGGCATAGGAGCCTGTATTATTTACTTCTCTCATCACTGGGACCAGATGCCTGACAAGAAACAACTTAAGGAGGGAGGGGTGTTTACTTTGGATCACAGTTTTAGAGGGCACAGTCCATCATGGTGCAGAAGACAGGACAAAGTCTGAGGCAGCCTTCCTCAGCATGACAGTCTGAACCCTCCAGCTGTGCATCCAAATAAACCATTCTGCCTGTAAGATGCTTCTTGTCGTGTATGTGGTCACAGTGATCAGGAAAATATGACTAATGTGCACAGCTTCCAGTCAGGGACACCTGCTCTTTGGGGACAGAGTCCCTAGCGCCCAGATGAGAAAAGCTCCACATGAATGGAGTACAAGTGTGGGAGTAAAGAGGGAAGACAGTCCGTGGGGAGAAAAGAAACTAAAGCATCCAGACAAGAAAGCAGCCATGAAAGGGTGAGAAGGAGGCCAGCCAGTGTGAGGAAGCTTTGCAGCGTGTGCATGCATGTGCACGTGGGGGTGAGCCAGTGTGTGCCCACATCAGAGATGCATGCTAGCTGGAGGCCATTCTACTCCCATGCCCAATACCGGGCTAAAACACTCTTACAGGAAGCAACTTGTGGGAGGAAAGGGTTTGTTTCTGCTTACATGTCATAATTTATCATTGGACAGAGGTCGGAACAGGAATTCATGGAGGAACTTGAGGCAGAAACCACAAGGAAAGGCTCCTCACAGGCGCATGCTTACCCAGCACTCTTACACAGCCCAGGAAGGAGTTCCTGCTCAGGGAATGGCACTGTCCACAGTGATCTGGGCCTTGACACCAACCGTCAAGACAGTCCCCCACAGACATGCCCACAGCCAGTCTATCTCGACTCATGCTGTGTTGAGTTGACAGTCAAAGCTAACTAGGGCAGGTGTCTTCAGGGCCAGGAATTGAGGACACCACATTGTGGATTTGCTCCCAACAAGCTCTCGCAGCTGCCCTAGAGGGTGATCTTGATTATTCTCATTTTGAAGATTAGAAACCACGTCCCGGGAGACAGTTGGTAAAGTGCTTGTCTTGCAAGCTTAGGGATCTGAGTTTGATCCCCCACAACTCATGTTAAAAAGGACAAAAAGTCAAGCATGATGCTGTGCGCATCATACCAGGGAGGCCTTGAGCTAACTAGCTGGCCAGCCTGGCCTACTAACCTAGCTCCAGGCTTGTCAGAGACCCTGTCACAAATATTAATAACAAAAAAACAACAATAAATCATTGTGCATGGCACCTGAGGAAAGATACTTGGAGTTGTCTTGTGCTGTCCACTTGCACAGGCACAGACATACACCTGCATACAGATATGTACGCCCACATGAGTGAACATTCACACACATGTACACACATGCACAAAAACTTTGGATCTCAGCTAGAGGAAACCTAAATGGCTCTGCTGATTTATAAAGTAGCCCAGACTGTCACTGGTGCACTGCAGGAGAGGCGGGCTGCCTTTCATTGCTAGCCAATCCATCCTTTTGATTCCCCCTCTGCATCCTGCTCCAGCCTCACCCAAACTCAACAAATGCCCAGCACCTGTGCTGGATCAGTTAAGTGGCTGTTGTGGAATCAAGGCTATTACCAGCACAGGGTCCAGAACAGGAAGACTGCCTGTCCTTCACAGCCTGGGTGCTCAGTTAATTAGACAAATCGAATCACGAGACTGAAGCAAGCCAGGTGATGGGCCAAGCTCACTCAGACCCACTTTGCTGGTGATTGTCAGGAAATCCAATTAAGACAGAACTGGGCCTTCCTTGCTTCACAGGGGCAGGGTGGGGGCTAAGGGGAAGCTAAAAAAGGAAACCATATCTTAATATCCATTAAATCATTCTGCCTTTGAGTGTGCTCACAGGTGGGAGCTTGGGAGGAAACAGGACAACCCTGGTATCCTGGAATCGTTCTCAGGCTCCATTCCCCTCCCCCTTTTAAACAAGGTCTACCACTGGCCTGGGGCTTACCAAGTAGGCTAAGCCAGTGAGCCCCAGGGGTCCTGGGTTGCAGGCACCCCCACACCTGGCTATTTTCTTAGGTTCTGGGTGTCCAAATTCAGGTCCCTTACCTTGCATAGAAAGTTCCTTGTGGGTTTTGCCGTCTCCTCAGCCTTCAGACTGTCTCTTCAGTGGGGTCAAAAATGAGTCTAGAAGAGAAGTGTAAGTGGAAACCAAGCACAACCCTATTCTGTTTTGACATTTTCCTAAGATTCTGGTTGGGAGGCACATGTCATGCACAGGAGACATGGACCCACAAAAGCATGTGCCATTTGGACAGTCAACTACCAGAACTGCAGAGGCCCAAGGTCAGGTCTGGCCTGAGCTCCAACACAATGAAGGGCTTAGCCTTTGACCTTGTACTTGAAGAGCTATAATGGAAGGCTGGCACTGGGCCAAAGCCACCAACAGGATGACAGTGAGGACTCACGGGACTGTGGGAATATGTCCCACACAGGAATCTGAGAAAGGAAAATCATCTTCCATCACAGTGAGCTCCTACTTTAGCCCAAGAAACAGCATGTAAGAAATCACACGCTGCTCACCAGGGTGGGGCAGGATTTAGTCCTTCCATCATCTGCCCATTGAAATTTGAAATCCGTTGAGCATCTATATTTACTGAGTTACAGGAATAGATAGAGAGAGTCTACTGGGTCTAGAGAGGAAGAGGATCGAGGGAGAGGAAGAGAAACGGTGGGGGAGGAAGTGGAAGGGAGAGAGGGAGAGAGGCACTTAGAGGAGAGGACAGAGGCAGAGCATCCACTGCTGCTCTGAAGCGCTCCCAGGGGGGCCCAGGATCCTGGCAATGGTTCTCAACCTGTGCATCATGACCCTTTCAGGGGAGGGGGGTTGAATAACTTTTTCACAGGCGTTACTGAAGACCACTGGAAAACACAGATATTTACGTTGTGATTCCTAACAGTAGCAAAAGTACAGTTATGAAGTAGCAATGAAATAATTTTATGATAGAAAGTCACCACAACGTGAGGACATATATTAAAGGGTCACAGCGTTAGGAAGGTTAAGAACCACTGTGCTTGAGGTTGGGGTGGAAGTCTATGGACTGACACTTGGGGAAATGGATCCAGACAAGTTTCTGGGACCAGAAACACTTGAGAGCACCTATGTCACACTCAACCACTGTCCAGACACTGACTCCAAGGCTCAGACGTTCTAGGCAGTCCAGCCTCCTGAGCTGGGGCAAGCACGGAATAGGCTTTTTTTTCTTTAGTTTCCTCATTGGTTTGTTTTTCTGTAATATGGAACAATAAAATTAGTAGTTTACAGAAGATAACTTTAGAGAATTTACTTAAATTTCTACATACTTAAAAAAATTTTTTTTAATTCATTTTCCATACCAACCACAGACCCCCCCTCTCATCCCTCCTCCAGTTCCTCCCTCCATCCTCCAACAGGGTAAGTTCTCCCATGGGGGACAGCTAAGCCTAGTACTTTCAATTGAGGCAGGACCAAGCCCCTCCCTGCTTTATCAGGGGTGAACAAGCTGTCCAATCACAGGTAATGAGATCCAGAAAGCCGGCTTATGCAGCATTAAAGGCTAGGCTCACAACCCAAAATTCCTACATACTTTTTAATAGGTTTTATTGAAATACAGCGCATATTTAACATAGCACAGAGAGTTTGATTGTCCAAGTCAGTGAGTTTTGTCGTTTGAGTCTGGAACCTGCTTCAAGCTGGAAGATGGACAGCAGGGGATGGAAAGCCTGGCGCTCGAAGAGCCAGGTGGGTGCCATTCTCCAGGATGAACCAGGCCTTTGGCGGAGAATGCAGGGTGGGGGTAGGGAGGAGATGAGCATGGGCTGATGAGACTTGTGTACCCATGGAGGACAGAGCAGGGATGCTGGAGTGCCCCACCCGTACGGTCATACCTGACCTGGGTGTTGAGGTGTTGGAGGTTGCGGGCGGGGGTGGCGGGGGAGGACACGAGGGGTGTCCCTGTGAAATAAAACAAACAGTGGCCACAGACAACCAAATAGTTGTGAAATGACAGAAATACAAGAAGGAAAAGTCTGTTTCCGGTGGCAGCCTTCAGCTTTGATCGCTGGAGAATTTACAAGAATATACTTTGCCCCCTGCTCTCCCTGGATTCCCTAAAAGAGAAAAAAAATCCCTTGGAAAATAAGGCCTGACTGAAGGAGAATGTGTCCAGATTGGCCCAGGGGGTACAGTAGGGCTGGGCCAGAGGCGCTCCCTGGAAACACCCTGGAAAAAAACACTTGGTTAAGTATCCTTTATCCCTGACCTGCCAGCCATCAACCTGGTGCCTAATGATACTGCCCTGGTACCCACCCCATCCAGAATCTGGGAGCCACCTTCCCCCGGCCTTCCTCTAATTCCCATTGCAGGTACCCCTTAAATTCGGAAGCAGAGGAGCCACCAATACCTGTTGGAAAAGACGACATTTTAATATTTAATTAGCACAATCAAGCTGCTGTAATTCCCAGCTACTGCATCTGTGTCTCCCCCCCCCCCAACCTCCTTGCTCACCCCCATCTCTGTACAAAGTCAGAATGATCTCTCTGATCACCTTCTTGGAGTTTATGCAACCTCCAGAGCCTGGGCTGATTGGAAAGGTCTCTCTCCTGGATAACAACAATTCAATGTGCCTTGACATTTTAATAGCCTGCCGTCCTGGTGAACACAATCGAGCAAGGCAGTGAAGCAAAAATCATTAGGTAAGCAAGATAATCTAAACGGAATCTGCCGCCAGCACTGCTCACATCTGGGGGAAAGTGGCACAGCTGGGTGGACCACAAAGCAGAGCTCGCACTGCTCTGCAGTGTCTTTGTCTGTCAGCACCCTTAAGCACTCGAGTCCCTGGTGCGTATCTCTGTGCACAGACTTTGAGAGATAAACACCCAGGCCTCCGCAGACCTCCCCGAGACTCCGATATGGAATCACATGGAGAGTGTGCACAAGTTATGATGAAGCGGATCTTCGACTTCACCAAGCCATCGCAAAAACAAGCGTACTGCTTAAAGTGTAGGCTTGTCATGTCCCAAAGAGGACAGCAAATGTTTGCCGGGATTCCTAATGCCAACTCCATAAGGGTTTCCACTAACGTGCATTCATTCAGCTTAAGATTTTACTGCACAGCCATACCATGATAGTTTTCTTTTGTTACTCTAACAAGCACCACACCAAGCAACTTCATGGAGGAAAGGGTTTATTTGGCTAGCACTTCCAGGTCACAGTTCATTGTTAGGAAAGTCAGGGCAGAACCTCAAGCAGAACCTTGAAACAGAAACCATGAGGCATGATGCTTGCTGGTTTGTGCAGACTCAGGTTTAGCTAACCTCCTTATATAGGACTACCTTCTTGAGGAATGGTACTACCCACAATGGGCTAGGTCCTCCTACATTGGTTACTAATCAAGACAGTATTCTACAAACATGCCCAGGGGCCAATGTGATGAGGTAATCTGACAACTGAGACTCCCTTCTCAGGTGACTCTGAGGCTGTGTCAAGTTGACAGTTAATTCTAATGAGGACACTGGAAAGCTATATAATTTAAGCAGAACTATAGGACGTAGAACTTTCATATTTACACAAGCAAGGCTCCTGGTGACTAACTCATCTAACCCTCAGAACACCAGTCTTCCCCTATTTGCAGATGAGATGGTCAAGACACAGAGTCAAAGCAGCTTACCAAAGACACCTGAAGTTACTGGCGGAGTCAGCAGGATCCTCATACAAGTAGTCTGTCTCTAGAATTTAGGCTTTCTTCACACTGTGCTGGCTCATAAAAAATGTAAATCACAGAGAGAAAAGAAAGAGAACTACATAAGTTTAACAAAATAAGATTAGTGTGTTTCTTTCTGGATGTATGTATTTCCATGTGCATATGACACACACATACCTATGTGAACACTCCAAACAAGCAAAGCACTATAAACCGTGTGTGTGTGTGTGTGTGTGTGTGTGTGTGTGTGTGTGTGTGTGTGTGTGTGTGTGTGTGTGTGTGTGTCTGTGTGTGTGTTTGTGTGTGTGTGTGTGTGTGTGTGTGTGTGTGTGTGTGTGTCTGTGTGTGTGTGTGTGTGTGTGTGTGTGTGTGTGTGTGTGTGTGTGTGTGTGTGTGTTTTGGAGGAGGAGCCCACAGACAGAGGCAAGCATTGGGTGTCATCTTCGATTACCATCTATCTATTTTTGAGCCAGTTTTCCACTGAACCTGGGGCTCACCAGTTCAACGAGGCTGGCTGGCCAGAAGCCCCAGGACCTGCCTGTTTCTTTTCCCAGCACAGTCCCGGGGTTCCAGACACACACGATGCCTGAGTTTTTATTTGAATTCTGAGGATCTGAACTGAGGCTCTCATGCTCGAGCAGCCAGCACCTTATCACCTGAGCCAGTTCCCCAGACCATGACCAGCTATTTCCCAATGCAGACACTTACCTTCCCTTCCGCATCGGATGTATCCATACATGGACACTCTGAGTCCCTAGACTGTAGCTAGGGTACAGGGGGTATGACAGTGAATCAGACACAGCCCTTCACTACCTCACAGCCTACAGGGGAGAGGTCAAACAGGAAAAGATGCTTAACCTTGAGGCTCCAGGTTAAGAATCATTAGGAGCTGTGGAAGTGAGGCGTGTCCCCTCCCCACACCTACCTCTAAGTGGTCACCTCCTCCCCATCAGTCTTCCTGAGAAGCCACCACTCAACTTCATCACTACAAACTCTAGAGGGTTCCATTTGGAAGCTGCCTTTAAGACCGTGTTATGAGCTACCCAAGAAAAATGAGTCTTGTTACTTGATAATTACACATAGGTGCACACACTCATGCCCCTTTCTAAGGAAAGCAGCAGGAATGACGTCACAGAACCCTGGGAGCCGGGGACTACAGACAGTTCTCCTGCTGGAGCCCCACCCTCCCAGCTGCTCCTTACCATCATCCCCAGCACAGAGCTGTTTCCCCTGATGCCGATTTGGCAAGCTCTTCACTTTAGGAATCTGACCCTCGGTGGGGAGAGGCCTCTCTGCAGCCCCCAACTATGTTATCACCATTATTAAGGAGCTTAAAAGAGGAGCTGGGAGGATGAGACACCGCTGGAATTGCAGGCTGATTGTGATTGATGTGTTCCTATTAGTGCCTCAGTGTTATCTCTCTGGATGGCAAGAACAACCAGTGAGTTGTAACACAACAGATTACCTGAGTTCCCAGCCTTAGAAGGGTGTTTAAATAAAATATAGTCCCTCTTAGCAAGAGGCTCATTTTCTCTGCGAAGCTCCCAGACTCTGTCATGTCAGCTCTGATTCGCTGTGCCTCTCCTCAGTAAACATGTCTGATCATTAATAATTCCTTACAGGCGTCGTCTCCGAGAGTCCTCTCTCACGCTCTCCCCCCACTCTTCCTCTAGGTGGCTGGATTCAGACACATCACGCTTCCGTTTGGGTTCCAAGGTGCTTCTCTCTGGATTTTCACCTGCCTTGCCAAAAATGATTGATTACGCCGGGCCAACTGGGTGTCCGGCAATACCCAACAAATGACTTTGGCCCCTAACAGCAGGCCTTGGCCAGATAGAAATCAATATTTCACCATTAAAATCTATCAAAGAAGAGTTAAGGCACCATCTGTCCCTGCCGCCTCTCTATGGTGTGTGAACATTAAATCCGACACTTGTACCACACGGGTAATCAATATATAGTGGTTCACAGATCATTTGTGGTCCCCTTTTAGCAGTGATGGATGTCTGGAATCGTTGTGATTCATTTTGTCAGACCATTAAACAAGATTCTGTCCAGTTCCTTCCTGATTTCATTTAGAGGATCATTCTTCACAGTTCATAAGAGGGAAACGGTTTTACCAATCTGCTTCTATTTCAATAAGTCACTTTATAGAGATTTTGTGTCCTGCAGACTGTAAAAATTCTAGAGAGATAGTACAAACAGACCTCTGAAGCTATTCACGGCATGACATATGCAGAAGGTGTGGAGAGAGGAATGTAAATATGTTTACCTCTTTATCTGCAAATGTTGGTTTTAACCCACTCCTAGCTGGAGGGCTGGTCTGCTGACTGGGTGTTCTGGGAGTCTGAGCTGCAGCCATAGAGAGTGAAGCCAGGTAACAATGAGCTTCATTTACAGGGAAGGAACTGGGGAGCTCACTGGCCTCCTGGGAACATGGTCAGAAGCAAACAGTAATGGCTTTTCAGGAGACTGCTGTTTGGACATGTGTGTGTGTGTGTGTGTGTGTGTGTGTGTGTGTGTGTGTGTGTGTGTGAGAGAGAGAGAGAGAGAGAGAGAGAGAGAGAGAGAGAGAGAGTAGCCCATCAATTCAGCTAGGCCCAGTAGTCAGTGAGCTCCAGGGATCCACTTGCCTCCACCCACCCAGGGGTAGGGTTGCTGATATGTGTCTCTGCACTTGGCTTTTACATGGGTACTGGGGATACACACTCGGGTCCTTATGTCTGTACAGCAGTTATTTCACCAGCTGAGCCATCTCACTCTCCACATAAGAGCTGTGTTTATCATATAGTGGCACCCTGGAAAAGGCCAGTCCAAAGCACACAGGAGATGTATGACATGGGGTAGATCTTTAAAAGCTTAGGTTTTGAGCTGGGCAGTGGTGGCACACACCTTTAATCCCAGCACTCTGGAGGCAGAGCCAGGCAGAGCTCTGTGAGTTCGAGGCCAGCCTGGTCTACAGAGTGAGTTCCAGGACAGGCACTGAAACTACATAGAGAAACCCTGTCTAGGAAAAAACAAAACAAAAACCCTAGGCGTTGACCCTATCTGGGCTACCCTAGACAGGTCACTTAGCCTTTCTGAGCCTCGGATGCTTTGCTTGTAAGATTGAAGCCCATTGCATGCGCCTCACAGGGTCATTGCAAGGATTACGTGAGACAACATAAACTCAGGCCCAGGTCCCCAGAGTTAGCACCTGTCTGTTCCTTTTTTCTTCCCTTCTTGCCTCCCCAACTCCACTCCATAAATGTGCATCATACTGTACTTCAGCCACCTAGAAGAATCTACGATGGATGTTGCCACACCAGGATTCAGCTCCACTCTCTTTGGTTCTAGAAACATGCCGCCTGGGGAGCAAAGCACAGCTTCAAGTCAACCACTGACCAGCAGGGGAGTTGCTTTCCCCACCTGTCTGCCAGGCCATTCTCAATAACCAGGGTCTCTGACTGCCTCAGGAGCCGCGCCTCTTCACTGAACAGTGTTCTCATGACCAATTTCCTGCTAAGCCAAGCCCACATAAATGCCCCCCATTAGCCCCAGTCATAATTCCAACCCATAACCACCTCATGTTCCATCTGATAATTTAATAGAATCAAAAGAAATGTTCCCTTTAATTCTGTTAAAACTACTTTCTTGGAGCCTTTCATCCTAGGGCTGGACTCCAAGCACAAGGCTGGCTTTGTGGGGTTTTTTCCTGTGTTATCGTGGACTGTGGTCACAAGGGGGTTTTGTTTGTTTGACTTTTGCTCTTTTTCTGGGTTTCCCCTTGGTCCCTATTTCTCCCTAGGTCTGTCTCGGCACCACTCCTTGAAACCCAGAGTTGTCCAGGACCCAGCATCCCCATCATCGACTTCCGCTCCTGTCAATCATTTCTTCTTTTCTATCCCCCTTCTTTCTTGCCATTGCAACCTTTTCCCTCCAGGCATTACGTGATCACCCCTCTGCCATTCTGAGTAGAGACCACCTTAGCCTGGTAGCCATAACGACTAACAGAGCAGAGCAATCGTGATAGCTAAGTCCGTGGTCGTAGTAATAAAGCTGACAACTCTCCCTAGGAGAAGCAGGGAATGGAGGGTCACGGGGGTCTCACCTTGGAGTCCAGACCCCATACTATCTGCAAATGATCTTGAGAGATACTGAAATATATAGGAACTGAAAGGCTAATTGAATGGGGGTGGTGAAGATTTCATAACATAGGTTCTATTAGGTCATCATTCACAATGTGGTAAGACTTTGTAGTGATACAGCTATTTGGGGGTCACTCATGTTCCTGTAGGTAATCCCTCATCCATGCTGTATAAGAAAGCTGGAAACTTACTAGTTCATTAAGCTAGCCTTTGGTGGGATTGTTGTTTGCCCCATTTTGAGTGAATACACCAGGACAAGGTAAACACACCACTATCCATTTGCCCTCTATCTACAAGCCCCTCCATCTATCTACCCTTCCATCTCAAACATACCAAACAGAGAAGAATGCCAGTCTTTCCTGGAAGCTCAGCTAAGATCTGGAAAATAGAATGAGCCAGCCCAAGGGTGTCTGTTGTAGCTGTTATCTTCGGGAATACTGTCAGCAGTGTAAACCACATATGGACAAGCTCCCATCTGCACCAGCTCTTGACAGCATGGCATGGTCTCTCCACTGCCCTCAACATTCATGCACTCCAGAGACATAGAATTCAACAAGCCCCCAGTTGATTCTGGGTGTTTCCAAAGGCTAAACAAAACTGTTATGGTCTGACCATGTTATTTAAGGCAGAGAATCCATGCCTGGAGGCCACGCTGACAGATCATCAATTCTGTGGCCATGTAGTAACTCTGGAGGTTCAACCTTTGTGCCTCGCTCAGGCCCAGCCTTCCAAATCTTCTTCCTAGATAATGCACAATGCTACCCTGTTAATATTTTCCTTATCTGTTTGCAGACCTGAGTCCAGTGTCCCTGATCATGGGCACATATGAGTTCAGAGTAGCCTTGTAGGGCTGGACAGATGGCTCAGTAGTTAAAAGCACTTGCTACTTTTCCAACAGATCCAAGTTCCCTTTCCAGTACCCACTTCAGGAGGCTCACAACCACCTGTAATTACCCTTTTTTGCCTCCATAGGAACGTGCACACACATGATATGCACACACACACACACACACACACACACACACACACACACACACCCCAAGAGTAGCTTTCTCAGGAAGGGTTTCTGGAAAGGAACCCAGGCTCTCTTTGTAAGTAGGCTCTAAGCACAGAGGACTCCGAGCAATGTGGAAATGTACATAATCATCTGTCATCCAGAGGTTGGAGGCAACCTGACTGTTGTTACATTGCGTGGGTCATACATTGATGAAGATGCATTCTTCTACCCAGAAAGAGTGAACCCTTCCATATTACCCAAGACATGTATGTCCTGCTCCTCTGTCTTGATCACATAGCACACGTTGCATACTAAGCCTGCTTCCTCTTGATAAAAGACCACCCTCTTCCCTCAGAAACAAGAGTAGAAAGCTTGCTTTGTCTAGTGAGACTGAAGCTTCTCCCTGCAGATCCCATCATGCTGTGCCACCTTCCTGTTGGGGTTAATACATGTCTTCTCTGAAGGAAATTAAACTCAGTACCTCTCTTTCCAAAAACCCCCAATCTCCCTCTCTCAAATCTAACAGTTTCCACACTACCTTTTCCAGAAAAAAAAAATCAGATCTGTGATTATCCAGAAGGTTCAGTCATAAGTGCACCCTTGACCAAGACCATACTCAGTCTGAAGCCAGCCAAGACCTTCCCACCCCATGGTCCTTCATGGCTCACTGGGTGTGCAGAGTGTGTGTAGCCATCTTAAAATAGTGAGACCAATCTCATGTAGCCTGAGGTCTGAAACCTTCAATCTTCTCTTTCCTCTCCTGTCTTTTCAGGTCTCAACAGAATTATTTCTAATGGAGTAGGCAATATATACTCAAAGATTTCCTAGAATTTAAAGCATTCTTTGTCCCAAAGTAAAGTGATAAAAAGTTTTTCAGAGCTCCTTTCAGCCCATCTTACAGTAATTAAATAATTAAAAACACACTCTGGGATTCACGGCTGATCAAAGAACAGAGAACAAGAACCAGTAGCATGCTTGGTTGGAAATGGGATATCCATATCACACCCTTTCCGCCCAAGGCTCAGGGACCACCGCGGAAGCCTGGGCAGAAAGACTGTAAGAGTCAGAGGTTGGGAAGGATCAGGCTGGAACAGTATCTTCCGTACAGTGGCTATGGTTGTCTTCACAAGATCAAGCCAGTTAATGGTCCAGCACGGATGGGGGAAGAGTTCAGGAGTCCCCACCCCTAGCTGAGAGCCAGTGACAGATTATGGCATGGAGGGGAGAGAGTTGTCCTTGGTAGGTTGCCCACACTCCAGTGGATGGCCCCACCCCCATTCCTATATGGGCAGCATAAATTGGGCACAGTGGGTTATAAACAGATTTAAACATTGCATTTCTTCCAAAACATTCTTGGGACTTGTGGCTTTTATTTCCTCACAAGTTTTTTCCTATGCTAGAACCTTTATTTCTGTACCTTTCACATACCCAGCCTCCCATGGTTGTCCCTTCTCATGGAAGCTCTTGATAAGATGGACTTCCAGGTGAGAAATTGAGGCTATGAGAGGTTTCATGTGTCTCACAATGTCACACAGCTCAGAAGTAGCTGAAGCAAGAAGTCTTTGGTCAGCTAGGCTCCATAGCCAGAGCCACTAAGCACCTGGCTATACCTTTGTTTAAAAAAAAAATAGTTTGATTATATTCATTCACAACTGTGATGGAGTTAGAGTGTTACAGAGGAGATTATAGGCCCAATTAGAAACCTTTACATTAGATTATTTCTACCCAACTTATTCCCCCACTGATCTCTTATGTAAGCATCAATAGTAAATTTAAGTTGCATTTGTAAGTATGTAATTGCATACATGTGTGTGCATACATGAGCAGCCAGAAGTCAACCTTGGGGTTGCTCCTCAGGTGCCAGCTACTGTTTTTGAGAAAAATTTCTCACCAAGTTAGTCAGGCTGTTTGGCAAGTGAGCCTCAGAGATCTGACTGTCTCTGCCTCCTAAGCTTCGGGCTTATAAGCACATGCCACCAAACTCCACCTTTTATGGGGGTTCTGAGGATCAAGCC
Organism: Onychomys torridus; assembly: GCF_903995425.1. Lineage (NCBI taxonomy): Eukaryota > Metazoa > Chordata > Mammalia > Rodentia > Cricetidae > Onychomys > Onychomys torridus. The sequence continues at coordinate 67,658,706 of NC_050453.1, forward strand.
AAGTCCTGTTGTTTGCAAAACAAACATCTTACCTACAGAGGCATCTATCCAGCCCTGGAGGCAAGACAGTTCTCCCAGGCAGTGAGCTCACAGGTTTGCACAGAAGCACATGAGAACAGCTGGAACCTGAGAACCCTAATTCACACCTTGAGTCTGCTAAAGACTTCAGCAGCAGAGCAAAACAGAGACACACAAATTCATCTTGGACTGGCCCTCCTATGTGGATCCCTCAGCCTACCCCTTTGCAACCAGACATGGTCAATACAAACCACTTGGAGGTGTTAGTGTTAGTGTTTCAGGTCAGTTTTTCTTTTTCTTACTTTTTGTTATTTTTTGTTTGGTTTGGTTCTGTTTTGTTTTTTGAGACAGGGTTTCTCTGTGTAACAGTCCTGACTGTCCTGGAACTTGCTCTGTAGACCAGGCTAGCCCGGAACTCACAGAGATCTGCCTGCTTCTGCCTCTGCCTACCAAGTACTGGGATTAAAGGCATGTGCCACCACTGTCGGGCCTGGTTTTGCTTTTTACCAGAGTCCCATACAGGGATCAGGTGAGATGCCCCTTCAGGAAAGTGCCTACTTACTGCACAAGCATGAAGACCTGAGTTAGAAAACCCCAGGTCCATGTAAAGCTGGGCAGGGCAGCTTGTGTGTCTATAATCCCGGTGCTCCTCTGAGGAGAAGGAAGAGAGAGATAGGCTGACCCGAGAAGCCTATGGGCTATCTAGCCTGTTAAGTGTAGTGGAGAAACAGCAAAGAAACCCTGTCTTAAACAAGGCTGGAAGGTGAGGATTGTCACCCAAGGTTGTCCTCTGACTTCAACTGGGGTATACATGCAAAGATTACAAAAAAAAAAAAAAAATAGTATTTATATGGAGTAATTATTTTTTCTTTTCCTTCCTTCCTTCCTTCCTTCCTTCCTTCCTTCCTTCCTTCCTTTCTTTCTTCCTTCCTTCCTTCCTTTCTTCCTTTCTCTCTCTCTCTCTCTCTCTCTCTCTCTCTCTCTCTCTCTCTCTCTTTCTTTTTAGATAGGGTCTCATGTAGATCAGGCTTGTCTCAAATTCCCTCTGAAGTCGAGGATAACTTTGAACTTCTAATCTTCCTGCCTCCACATACCAGGAGCCTGGATTTCAGACATGTGCCATCATGCTCAGTTTATGGGGTAAAACCCAGGTCTTTGTGCATGCTGTCATAGCTGCCCAGCCTCTTAATATGAAGCTTTAACATCCAACATGCTGTCAAATCTGAAACTTTTAACACCTCAAGATCTATCACAAGTGGAAAATTCCATACCTGACTTCATGTGACAGATCATGATAAAAATCCAGATGTACTAAAAATACAGTATGAAATCACCTTCAGGCTATGTATGCAAAACATCAGTGGAGAATGAACCAATTTCATGTTTAGACTTGATTCCCATTCCCAATACCCCTGCTATGTGTGTGAAAACAATCCAAAACGTTAGAAGAAGTCTAAAATCCTAAACCGCTACTGGTCCTCAGCATGCTGGACAAAATATACCCACTCTTTACATTGTGAAAATAAAGAAATTACTGACTCTCTGGAGTATTCTGTGAGATGTCTTGGGCTGGGGAGATGGCAGCGCAGGTACATGCCTTTGCCAAAAAGCCCAATGACCTGTGCTAGAGTTCTGGGACCCACGTGTTGAAGGAAGAGAAAAAGCTCTGTCAAGTTGTCCTCTGACTTTCAAACATGCCCATGGCACACACAAACACACCCCACGCAAAATAAATAAAACATAATAGGTGTTTTCAAAACTGGGCATGGTGATACCAATGCTGGAGAGGTAGATATAGGAAGGTCCCTGAGGTTCACTGATCATCAGTTCAACAAGATTACCCATTTCCAGGCCAGTGAGAGAGACCTTGTCTCAAAAAGCAAAGTGGGTAGCATTCTGGAGAACAATACCAGAGGTTGACATCTGGCTTCCACACACATAGTTGTGCACATGAATGTGCATACACACACACATACACATGAAAAAAATTAAATAAGTAAAAAAGAATGGGGGCTGAGGATATGGCTCACTGGGCAAGAGTACTTGCTGAGCAAGTATGAGGACATCCAGATGCTATGGGAAAAGGGCTAGCAAAGCCATGCAAATGCTTGTGTCTGTAACAGCAGAGCTGTGGGAGACAGATACAGGGAAGCTCATGGGGACTTGCTGGCTTCCAGCCTAGCCTCAGGTTCAGTAAGAGACCCTGGCTGAAGGGAACACACACACATACACACACACACACACAAAAAAAAAAAAAAAAAAATGGAAAGAGTATCTGGCACATAGTAGGTCCTCAGGAAGTGGGAGCAGCTGTAGCAAACTCACTGGGAAACAGATGGCATGGCCTGGACTTGGATGCCAGGCTAAAAGACTCCATCACCTCAGAGGCCCCACTCTGCCACTGTCAAATCCCCCCCCCTCAAGATGGGTGGGGCATATTGGGGGGAGCACAGTGGGGGTTTTCAGGGTAACAAGACTAATCAGGATTTCACCATCAAAGCAAATATATCCAATTAACAGCTATTAAAGAAGCATTTTCCGGCACCATGCGCAGTGAAGGCCATTCTATCTAGCAGAAATTAATCTTAATTATTGGTACCTGCATACATACATGCAAAGGGAAGCAAGTCACATTAATCTACATTAAACTTAATAGCAGTCCGTGTATTATCTATTCCGAGTCAAAATTGACTGCTGGCCCTGCACAGATATCTGCTGTGCTAACTCAAGTAATTACTGTGCAGTAGGTCTCAAAGACACAATTTGTTCCCTATATAATAAATCAGCTGCTAGAAGCTTTTATAATTAAAAACCAAATGGGGGGAAATAGAACTGTATAGGCAAATGTCATTTTCTTCTAAGGGAAATTACAGAAAGGGGAAATATGTTTTGTTGCCTAGTTGGAAAGATAGAACCCCTGTCTTTATGCGTTCCTAAACAAAAACAGAAATCTTGTTCAACTTTGATGACTATGGAAAAATAATGCTTATGAACCCCAATCCTTAAGGTTTCTAAGAGTCCTTAACTTCATTTCCAGGAGGCGTAATAAAGCTACCAGGGATAAATGACTTCCATTAATTGGAATTTTCAATAGTACTTACCTGTGTGGAAGGCCAAATTCAGTTTATTAAATTTTACTTAGAGAGACCCTCTTCTACAAACCACAAGAAAAAAAAAAAACAGTGACTGTGTTCCCCTCCTCTCTGCTGCCCACAGCCCACCCCACCCCCCAATTAGGGTATTGCAATGCACCCCATAAATCAGTCAGTAGAAGTTACTCTAACTTCCACAAGTTTATCATCCAAAGACCCTTGTCCCTCTCTCTGTCCAAGCTCAGCTACTCCAGTGAGTTAGAACTTTCTTGTCAACGTGTGTGTGTGTGTGTGTGTGTGTGTGTGTGTGTGTGTGTGTGTGTGAGTTTACTCATGTTTGTGTGGATGTGTGTGGAGGCCAGGGCTGGGTGTCAGGTGCCTTCTCCAATCATCTCTCCACTGTTTTATTTGTTCATTTGTTGATTTTATGTGTTGAGACATGGTCTCTCCTTGAACTTGAAGTTTATCAAGTTGGTGAGACTGGTTGGCCAGCAAGCCCCTGGGATCCATCTGTCTCTACTCTTCCCTCAGTGATGAGGTTACAGATGCATACCATCAGGTCAAGCTTTAAAAACACGGGTACTAGAGATCTGAACTCAGGTTCTCACGCATGCACAGCAGTGACGTTACTGTCTGAGTCATCTCCCCAACCTTAGAGATTTTCTCAGATGGCTAAGGTCATGTAGCTAGGGTAGAACATTTATACCACAGGCTGGTTTTTATGGTTTAAATGAGAATGTCTCTTAGGCTCATGTATTTGAATGTTTGGTACCAATTAGTGGAACTCTTTGAGAAGGCTTAAGAGGTGTGGCCTTGTTAGTGAGGGTGAGTTATTAGGTTTAAAAAACCACCCCATTCCCAGTTAGCCCTCTCTGCCTCCAACTTACAGATCAGAATTTAAGCTCTCAGGTACTGCTCCAGCACCATACTGTATCTGCAGCCATGAGCATGGACTCTAATCATTTGGAACCCTGAGCCTCAATAAACATTTTCTTTTATAAGTTGCTTTCATTATTGTGGTGTTTGCATAAAAAGTGGCCCCCACAGGCTCATCTATTTGTCACCAGGGACTGGAACTGTTTGAAAGGATTAGATGGTATGGTCTTCTTGAAGTAGGTGTGGCCTTATTGGAGGAAGTGTGTCACTGGGGGGTGGGCATTGAGATTTAAGAAGTTTGCACCAGACCCAGTATTTCTGTCTCTGCCTGCAGACCAGGATATGGTTCTTAGCTACTACTCCAGTGCCGTGCCCACTGCCATGCTTCCTGCCATGATGACAACAGATTAATCCTCTGAAACTGTAAGCAAGCTCCCAACTAAATGTTTCCTTTTGTAAGTGTTGCTTTGGTCGTGGTGTCTCTTCACAGCAGTAGAACAAGGACTGAGACAGTCGCGGTGTTTCTTTACAGCAAAAGAAAAGTAACTGAGACAGAAGTCGGTACCAGGGAGTGGGCTGTTGCTGTGACACACATGACCGTGATGGTTTTTTGGGGGGCTGTAGAAGACTTTTTAGACTTTGAACTACGAAACTGGTTGAACTGTGTAGGCACAGCTTAATGGGCCATTCTGGTAAGAGCTTGGAAGACAGGTACTGGGAGCAATGTGGGCTATGGCGGTCCAGCTTAAGAGGTTTCAGAGGGAAATAATACTAACAACTGAGCTGGAGACTAGCTTGTGGTATTTTGGCAAAGACTATGGCTGTTTTTTGTCCTTGTCCTAAGAATCTGCCTGAGGCTAGAAGTTCACATGTACAAAGCCAGGAACAACATGTTTACATGGGTGCTAGGGATTCAGACTCAGGTCCTCATGCCATGCAACAAGCACTTTTACCCATCTGAACCATTTCCCGAATCCCTATTGCTTTATTGAATTAAAATATAATGACATCATGTCTCCCTTCCCTTTGCTCCCTCCAGCTCTTCTCATACTCTTTCAAACACATGCCCTCTTTTTTCCTTGATGATGATGATGATGATGATGATGTGTGTGTGTGTATAAATACGTAAATAGAACCTGATGAGTCTGTCTAGCATTGCTCGGATATACATTGTTTTAAGATAGAGCCCTGGTGGAGGATAACCAATCAGGAGCTCATCCCTGGGAAAAACTAATTCTCCCTTTCTCAACAGTCACTAATTGCTTGTGGTTCTTTGTCTCAGCCCCCATGAGATTTCCCCTTCTACAGTTGTATATTCATTGTATGACCATTGGTGTTGTCCTTGTTAGGTCTTGTTTGGGCAGTCATATTGCTTAGGTATCAAGGTTGTAGCTCTCCTGTCCTTTCTAGAGACACACACCATCTGATGGAAGATGTCCTGGTCCTCTATCTTCTATGATTTTTTTCCATCCCCTGCTCCATGATATTTCTGGAGCCTTATATATTGTGGGTGCATCAACCAGAGCTGCATACCCCACAATCAGTTGGTCTCTGCATCTCCCCCCCCCCATTTTCTATAGATCTACAGGGAAGAGGATGCTTCTGTGAGGGCTGTGCTTATCTATGGGTGTAAGGATAAGTTTTAAACGCAGTCAGGAATTACTCTGGTCTAGAAAAGCGGCGGTAGTCATTTCTCCTCTCCGGCCTATTCTCATCTCAGGGAATGATGTGAGATGAAATAACGTCACTCAGAGCTCACAGACTGGGGAAAGGCATAAAAGAGAAGCTTTTGGAGAATCCCTGGGTATCTGGCTTAGCTAGATAAAAGGTGGAACTGGTGATTGGTAGGTGTTTAGGCAATATTTTACTTTAGTTTGGTTATGTTAAAGTTGTGGCTCCCAAGAGAGCCACGTGGAGTTTCCAAGAGCCTATGAGTGGCAGAACTTGAAATCAAGGCAGCTCTGGGTGAGAGGCAGAAGGTTGGGAGTGTGTGGCCCATGTGTGGCTGGCTGCTGAACTGTGCATAGGGTTCACCAGAGTTGAGCCCAGGAGAGAGCCGGGGCAGCTGGCAGAGAACCCTCCAGTGTACCAGAAGAAGAGAATGAAAGCCAGCCAGAGAGATGGGAGGAGGTCCCACAGGAAGGACTGCATCTGCCAATGGAAAGCAAAGCCGGCAACAGCAAGTGGCAGGCAGGGGAAGGGTGCCTGCCAATGGTGATGAGATCAGAGAAGAGCGGAGATCTTGGTGACCTTGGCAAGTGTCAGTGGAGTCATCAGGGTGGAATCTGGGTCATGAAGATCCTGGGGCACGGAGGATGCCGGGGGGGGGGGGGGGGGAGCCAGGACAGGCAGGACTTTGCAGTAACTTCCTAAGCAAGTCAGGATGAAAGACAGGCAGCACATGGAAGATGAGCTGAGGGAAATGAGAGATGTGACTTAAACTTTTTTTTAATATTGTCTATTATTATATGTATGTGTGTTCATGCATGCATGTATGTTTGTGTGTGTGTGTGTTGCATGTAGCATATATGTGCTATGCATAAGTGTGGAGGTCACAGGACACCTTAATGGAATGGGTCCTTTCAGAATCCTGTAGGTTCCAGGAATCAGACTCAGATCACCAGGCTTGTACTTCAAGAATCTTTACTCACTGAACCATCTCTCTCGTCCTAACTTTTTTTAGAGAGAGAGACAGGGTAGGGTGGGGGAGGCTTCGGCATGCCTCAATACTCACAAGAAAAAATAAAAAGGTACAAAACATAGGTGACAGAAAAGAAACAATTGCAGAGGAGCCTCTCTGGGGAGATGGATGGAGAAAGGAGCCTGGGGAGGGGGCCTCACTGTCAGGGGAGTGGAAGAACATGTGCAGGCGATAGCTGCTCAGCTCAAGGCCAGGAGCAGCGGCACTCACCTATGGTCAAGGTCCTTTGGGAGCTGAGATGGGAAGACCAGGAGTTCATAGCAACCACTGGCTACACAGCCCGCGGTCCAGGCTGAGTGAGATCCTCTCTCTAGCAACGGCCAACAGATATGATAGTACCTATGACAGTAGATAGGTGGGGTTTGCACATTTTTAAGTAAAGAAAAAGACAAAGGAAGGGACATAGCTCAGACAGATGTGCAACCACGAGGACTGTCGTCACCCAACCCTCCAGCCCTCAGCACGGCATGGTGTCAGCAACTGTTAATCCCAGCCCTGAGGAGGGGGAGGTAGGAGGGTCCCTAGAGCTCCCTGGGAAGATAGCCTAACCTAGACTATGAGTTCCAGGTTCAGTGAAAGACCCTTTATTAAAATATAAGATTGGCCAGGCAGTGGTGGCGCACGCCTTTAATCCTAGCACTCGGGAGGCAGAGGCAGGTGGATCTCTGTGAGTTCGAGGCCAGCCTGGGCTACAGAGTGAGTTCCAGGACAGCCAGGACTACTGTTACACAGGGAAACCCTGTCTCAAAACACACACACACACACACACACACACACACACACACACACACACACACGTTAATGTTGAGATTGCTCAATGGGCAAAATGCTGGTGCCTAAGCCTCACAGCCTGAGTTGAAGGAGAGAATCAATTCCATATGCACATCATGGTTTGTGTGCCTTCCCATTAAATAATTAAAACTAAGTTTTGTTTAGATTAGTTGTTCCTTTTTTTTTTTTTTTTTTAAGCAAAAGCAAGATAGATAGCAGCAAGGTTGACCTTTGGCCTCTACAAGCACTTGCACATACATGAATCTTCACACACACCCAAGACTAGCGAATAAATGCTGGACCCCAATCACAGGCAATTCTGCGACTCGTGACTTAAATTCGGGTTTTGGAAGTTGCCAGGTGTTTTCTGCTCTGTTTTAAGCAGCCTGATGTTTTCATGGCTCGGCATGAACAAGGGGATTTGGTCCCTCTTGCTGAAAGCTATCACCATTCAGCATCACACCTTTAATAGTTAATGCTGACTGTCAACCTGACAGGATCTAGAATGATAGAAAAAAGCAGCCTCTGGAATGTCAGTGAGGGAGTTTCCAGATTGGGTTCATCGCAATAAGAATGATGTATTGTTCCGTGAGGTGGGGTCCCAGACTGTAGAAGAAAGAGAAAGCAAGATGAGCACCAGCCTTCGTCTATCTCTGCTTCCTGACTGCAATTGTAACAGGACCAAGTGCCTCACGCTCCTGCCTCCGTGCTTCCCCATTGCACCCTCAGACCGTGAGCAGAATAAATCCTTCCTTCTGTGGGCTGCTTTGTCAGGTATTTTGTTACAGCCGTGAGAAAAGTAACTAATACAATATCCTTACATGGCCAATTCCTGACTAGGGGGCTTGTGTTGGTCTAGGGCAGAGTTCTTCTTTGTGCACTTGTCTCTTAGCAGAAAAAAAATCCAAACCTTCTACTATATTGCCTTGCCTAAACTTTGGTCTTAACAGCCACCTTTAGACCAAGTTTAGTGTTCTTCCTTGAAAATAAGTAATTCCATGAAACCCTCAACAAAATAAGGCTATCCTCGGAACAGGAGAAGGGGCAGCTTCCAATTGTAACAGCAGTGTCTGCCTCAGCTACAAATGACCTGGTCCAACAAGTTTGGAAGCAGAAGTGAATGTTTGTCTGTAGTTAGATTTTTCCTGCCTGGCCCAGTCAGGACAAATCTCTCTTACCCGCCAGTCCCACAGTCGCTCAGACCCAACCAAGAAAGCACACAGAAACTTACATTGTTTAGAAACTGTATGGCCATGGCAGGCTTCTTGTTATCTGCTTCTTCTATCTTAAATTAACCCATTTCTGTTAGTCTATACTTTGCCACATGGCTTGTGGCTTACCAGTGTCTTTACATGTTGCTTTTCATGGCGGCGGCTGGCGGTGTCTCTCTCCAACCTTCTACTTCCCAGAATTCTCTTCTCTCTTGTCCTGCCTATACTTCCTGCCTGGCCACTGGCCAATCAGAACTTTATTTACACAGAGCGATATCCACAGCATTTGTCAATTGCCCATTTTTCTTGGAAGTTAGTTACATGTTTGGGGATGGTGAAAAGGGTGGTGAGTGTGAGGTCTGCAGAGTGAAGGGGTCTACAGTGCATTGGGAGAAAATGAGCTCACCAAGAAAGCACCAGAGCTCCTCAAAAGTCCCCAGTCAGGAGAAGCCTCACAGAAGCATGTCACAGGCCAAGAGAAAAGCAAGCAGCTGCTGCCCACCTCATGTAATCACACATGAGGGAGCCTGCCAGTCACATTCCTAGCATTCATGGGCTTGGTTTTAGAGGCAGGGTTTCATGTATGTAGCCCAGTGTGGCCTTGAACTTTCTCTGTAGATGAGGATAACCTTGAACCTAACTCTCCACATCCCAAATGCTGGAGTGACAGATATGCACCAGTACACCAAGCTTATATGGTGCTGGGGATCAAACCCAGGATTTCATGGTGTAAGCATTCTACCAACAGAACTATAGCACCATGATCCATTCTCTGTTGTGGGTTGCCTTGAGCATTGCAAGATGTTGAGTGGCATCCCTGCTTGTATCCACCATGTAGCAATAGCATACTCTTCCAGGTCCTGGGATTGACAAAGTGTTTGTGTGTGACCCACCATTGCCTGAGACCCACCATCATCTGACTGGGAACCATGGATACACATGAGCATTGGTTTGGGGGGGGGGGGGGTTGTTATTGTTTGCTTTCTTCTGGACAGCATCTCATGTGTCTTAGGCTGTCTTCAAATTATATAGCCAAGAATGACCCTGAACTTTTGATTATCCTGTCTTCCCTTCCTTGGGTGCTGAGATCACAAGCATGTACCACCATGCCATATTCACATAGTGCTGAAGATCCAGTCTGGGAATCCATGCATGCAAGGCAGGTACTCGACCAATTGAGATACATCCCCAACCATTCATGATCCGGAGCAGGGATTGTCATTCTAGTGAGATCAAACAGATAAGGAACCCAACTATATGGAGGAATTAGCATTCTGTCTCAGCCTTCTGGAGCCCATGCTCTTCCCTCTGACTCTGAGCCCTACAGCCTACAGCACGATACTTGTCCCTACTCCAACAGAGAACTCAGCACTTTTGGCCTTCCTTGAGTGTTCCACAGTCCACAGAGCCAGTTTACATAGAGATATGATTTTACAGAAATAATTTAATAAGTTATAAAAAATTAAAGCTACTGTAGCACTCTATTCTCTCTTCAAGGAAGTCAAGCATTTTGGGGCAGGCAGGGGGCCGGAGGACTAAATCTATAAAAGACATAGCAACATTTTCCCAAGGACTAGATACAGAAAGGAAACTCTCCCAAGCTGGAATGTGCTCTGGGATGCCTCTTTCAATGAAAAATGCTATGTGCCTGGGAAACATTGTATGTGCCAAAGAAGTCTGAGGCTCTCCCTGTAATCAGGATAGCCTCTTTCATCCCAGAGCCTCCAAAGGGCCTTACACATGAAACTGTAGACAAGCGCTCATGATACACACAGAATGGGGTCCATTCACACAATTGTCACTTCACCCACCTCTCTAATAACGGGGGAATGTGGCAGCAGATGGTTCACAGCTGCCTGGCAGCCAACCTCGACCATCAAGGACAGGAAGCCAGGACACCCGATCCTGGAGGAACTGCAGAGAGAGGGCAGGAGGTAACTTTAACCCACGACTTGGCTAAATGCTTGGCACACCCTCAGTTACATCATTGCCTTGGCCCTCCTTACAAGAGACTGGATGAAGCAAAACAGTGATCACCTAACTGCTTTGGAGAGGCCATGAACTTCCCCAAAGGGAAATGGGACTGGAGAGGACCCTGCAATGGGTAATTAAGTCTGTAAACCTCCTTGAGTTGACTTTAGTGTCTAGTGGTCCAATTTCATCCTTTCATATCTGAAAGTCCCAGTTTGTTGAAGACTCTGTTCTTTCAACACTCACTTTCTTTGGTACACTGGTCAGAGACTAATTGCATTGAGCTGGCAAGATGGCTCAGTTGAGAAAAATATTTGCCCAGAAATCCTGATGATCTGGAAGGAGAGAACCTACTCTAAAAGCTATCCTCTACAAACTCTGTGGTATACATGTGTATACCTGCAAACATATCATAAACACACATACACACACACACACACACACACACACACACACACACACACACATTAAAAAAACACCTATAGATTGCCTTAGAGATTATGGACATTACAGGACATATGGGTATATGGGTCCCCAAATAAATCTTGATTTGACAAGATTGAAATCATAACAGATATCATCTCCAATCACAGTGGAATGAGACTAGAAACCAGTAACATGAAAAGCTGGGAAGTACACATATATTCAATCCGTCCTGGCAGAAGTACCATGCATGCCTGGAAAGACTGGGGACCATGCCCCATGTAGGGCACAGATTTTGCACATTTGTTGGGTCTGTTTGGTGTCGTCTGTTTGGGGTTTTTGTTTGTTTGTTTTGCTTTTTTACTGAATTCTGTATGAATATTCTGCCTGTTAGGTTGGGGTTGATCAAGGTGACACATTAATAAAAGAAAGAGGAAACTGATCTCTACAAAACAAATTGTCCTTCAATCAGAACAGCGAAGGGCAGCCATTTCTCCATGGGACAGGAGACTGTGTGCCCAGGGAGAGAGGACTTGAGGATTTATATGGCAGAAGAGGGAGTTTTGGGGTGGGAGATGAGATTCCATCTGCAGATCTGCCCCCCCTCCGAGTTGTAAACATAAATAGAGGTCGGTATGCTGATCTTAGCAGAGTCATCCTGGATTCTAACCTCCTGCATAAGATACCATTTACAACATGTCAGCTTTTCCTGTAGCTCCCCTGCAGCTCTGAGTGATTAGCCCTTCACATTGTTGAATGGCAGATACTGAAGTCTTCTACCATTGCTGTGTTACTATCTTTAAAGTGAAATTGAGTTTCTTTTTTTAAATTTTATAATTTTTTATTTAAAAATGTTTTTCTTCCCTTTTACATACCAACCCCTGTTCCCCCTCCCTCCTCTTTTCCTGCTGCCCCCTCACCTACACCCATCCCACACCCACCTCCTCCTCATAGAGGGTACGCTTCCCTTGGGTAGTCAACACAGGCCGCCATACCAAGTTGGGGCTGGACCTGGCCCCTCCCCGCTGCATCAAGTCTGAGTAAGACCATAAGGAATGGGCTCTAAAAAGTCAGTTCTTGTACCCCGGAGAAGTCCTGGTCCCATTGCCCTTGAGGACAGTCTTTTTTAAAAACAGAACAAAATAGAAAATTTCTTAATTAAAAAAAATAAAATAAACATTTTATTTTGTCTTTTAATGGGAGAGTTTAATCCATTTACTGTTAACATAATTAGATAGATTTCATCATTTTTTCCATATAGTTTTATGTTAGTCTTGTAAAGGTTTTTGTTTTTTGTTTGTTTGTTTTTAGAGTTTATATCTGAAATGCCCCCCAAAGACTCAAGTGGCACTTCTGAATAAGTCACTGGGAGGTTCGGTTCACTAGAAGTAGATCACTGGAGGACTGTCCTCAAAGAACACATTGTCCCCAGCCCTTTCCTCCCCCTCTAGACCACCATCTCTACCTCCCTCTGTGTATCATGTCTGTGTGCTGTTTTGTCTTGGTTTTGTTTGGTTGGTTTGGTTTTAACACAAGGTCTCTGTAGCTCAGGCTGATTTTAACTTGTGCAGACTTCCTGCCCTAGACTTCCTGATCCTTTTGCCCCCAGCTTCTAAGTCCTGGTATTACAAACACATACCATGCCTGAGCCTTTTAGAACATGTCTTTGTCTTTAGTCTAAGCCATTGTCTGGGGTGTTTCTTCGTACGGTTTATTTATATCTACTTACTTCCCGTTCATGATGCTTATTGGATTTATGGCCAGAAGATTTTCATCAATTCTAGAAAATCCTCAGAAATACTTTCATATATTGTTTTTATTTCACAATCTCCTCTTCTTTCTTCTTTCCTTCTGCCTCCTCCTCTTCCCCTCTTCCCTCTCTTCCTCCTCTTCCCCCTCTTCCCTCTCCTCCTCTTCCCCCTCTCTCCCCTCTCCTCCTTCTCTTCCCCCTCTCCCCTCTCCTCCTCCTTTTTCTCCCTTCCCCTTTCCTCCTCCTCTTCCTCCCCTCTTCCCTCTCCTCCTCCTCTTCCCCACCTCTCTCCCCTCTCCCTCTGTCCTGATTTCCTTTCTCTCTCTTCTACTCCCTTCCTCTTCCCCTCATTTTCCTCCCCTCTCTCCCTCCCCTCTTCTTCTGTCCCTCTCCTTACCTGTCATCTCCCCCTCCTTTTCTCAATTTCCACTAACATACTCAACAATATGTTAGAACTTCACACCATAAGTCATTTGATTCTTAGGTCATTTCTGTGGTTTCCAAACTTGGTTTTGTGTGTGTGTGTGTGTGTGTGTGTGTGTGTATGTGTGTGTGTGTGTGTGTCACTGTGATATTTTTCAACTGCTACAAAAGTTCTCAAATGTTTTCCTGACATGTTTATCTTTGTGCCAAGCTTGGAGCTGATTATTTTTAGTTACTTCATTTTTGGTTCTATACTTTCCACTTAACTTTTCTTTAGATCACAGATCTCTGTAGTTCCATCTTGCTACTTACAGTTTTTTAAATATTGAGCACAGATCTGAACTATCCATTATTCTATTGTCTGTTTCTTTCTCATTTGTTTCTTTGAATCTTTGTGTATGTGTTTCCATTCACACAGACTCAAATGTGCCACTGTCAAGTGGTGGTCTGAGGACGGCCTTGGGTAGGGTCCATTTGTCTAGTTTGAGTAGGATTTCCTGCTATTCTCTGCTTGTATGCCAGGATAGTTGATCTCCAAGCTTCCAGGATTCTCCCAACTTGCTGTAGGCACACTGAAATTAAAAAGTTGCTAGCATATCTAGTTTATTTGAATGCTATGGATCTGAACTCAGGTCTTTATATTTCCACTGGACCATATTTCCAGCCCCCTTTCTCCTTCTGATAACCCCCCCCCCAGCATATTTCATGATGTTTAAATGCCCACTGGCTGTTAGTAAACTTTGGAGGACTTGGCAACCCTATGTTCTCCCATAATGATCTTAGTTTTCTTTTGTTGGGTGATTGAAGTATAAAAGTCATCCTGTCTAAATAGTAATTGAAATAACTCAAGAGCAAATTTTGGTTTTCATAAGAGCTGACCAACTTTAGAATTTTTTCCTTAAATTTAGGCCTGTCATTTAGGGGTTTCAGTTAAAAGCCTCAGTTTTGTGGTTGCCTTGTCCTCAAACACCAACACTTTCTACCTATCCCCCAGCACTGTGGCCTCACAGAAAGTGCTGTATGGCTGTTTTGATATTGGTCTATAAAAGCTAGAAGTTAGTCAGTTCCTGATGGTGAAAACCAGATGGTAGACCGAGCTTGGTCTCCAGGGATCTCTTCCTCTGCTCTTCCGAGTTTACCTCTTACAAGTCCCCAGACTCTAATCTATTTTTGCCTTCTTTACCTGTGATTCTGGGCTTTATTCCCAACCTAGCAGTCCCATTTCTATTTTCAAATCTGTAAATATAGACAAAGACATCCAGGACTGGCAAGATGGCCTGACAGAGAAAAGTACTTGACAGGCAAGCCTGAAGACCAGAGTTCAATCCCCAGGACCCACATAAATGAGCAGGAAAGAGAAGCAACTCCACATAGTTGTCCACTGGCCTGAACATGTGCACTGTGGGATGTGTGCACCCTCCACGGCAACACTATTTTTTTAAAGAAGCAAAGAATCTGATCTTAAGCTCCATTTTCCCCCCAGATCTTTGCCCCACAAGGCTGGACTGTTCTGGCAGTCTCCCTGTGTCTTTGGGGGGACCTCCTTCCTTCCCCCATTTATACAATGAGTATAGCTATCCCCTGGGAAATAAATTCTATGTCACTTAGTCTGTGATAGCCTAGAGTGGAAGTCCCCCAGTTGACCTTAATAGGTAGTCATTGTGTACCGTGGCAACCCCAATGTGGTGGTTAATCTTGTTTGTCAACTCAACTGGATGTAGGATCCACTGAGTGGCATACCTCTGAGGACTGGGAGAGTGTTTTCTCTAAGGATAAACTCAAAGGCAAGGGCTCTCTACACAGTGGTCTGCATATAAAGAAGTCTGAGGAGAAAGCAATGCTGTCCTTTGCAGCCTACCTTCACTCCCACTGGTCAGTGCATCGCCTTTGCAGCCGCCACTGACGGTGTCATCCTCACTGGCCTCAGAACTAAGCCTCTTCAACCTTCCAACATGAATGGAAGGTCAGCTACTCTCCAGGAATCCTCCAGGCCTTTAACACTCAGTGGTGACTAGTGAACCAGCCAGCTTTGTGGACTGAATGCTTAGAGGGTTCTCAGCCTCTCTAGCATGCAGACAAACCATTGGTGAACTACGTAGCCCCTACAATGTAAGTGGATATGATGAATTCTCTTTACTATGTGTGAGTGTGTGTTTTCATTCTATCCATTCTGTCTCCTTTATAGATCCATGACTAATTAGCATAACTTCTCATACTGTCTCACGTACATGCAAGTCTCTGTCAGGAATACCGTCTCATCTCCTCTGCATGGATAACCTGTATAGGACACCTTTCCTTGTACAAGTACAGAAGGGGTTAAATGATCCATGTCTATGAGCACATAAAACATTATGTCCTCCTTATCCTAACCTTCCTTGTTCACCCCACTGTATTCTAGTCTGTGCAACTTTGTATTTATTTCCTATAGCAGACTCCGAGTCTCTCATGAATAGGAACTGCTGTAGTTTCATTTCTGTTGCAGTCAGAAATACCCTGACCAAAAGTAAAGCAGGGAAGGAAGGGATCCATTTGGATTACAACCCCAGGTTACAATCCATCATTGAGGAAAATCAGATCAGGAATTCAAGAAGCTACATGTCATCCTCGTAGTCAAAAGCACAGGGAAACAGATGGATCCTTGCTTACTTGCTGCTTATACTCCACTAGCTTTGCTGCTCCATGGCTTAGGAGCCAGTCTAGGGAATGATTCTGCTCACAGTGGGCTTTGTCTTCATAATCAATTACAAATAAGGATAATCTCCACAGACATGCTCACAGGCTAATCTGATCTAGATTACTCCCCATTAACACCCTCTTCACAGCTCAATCTAGGTTATGTCAAATTGAAAGGTGAAATTCACCGACACAGGAACCATCTCCTCATTTCCTTGCATCTTACATATTTAAATAAGTTAGTTTGGTGTTAACTAGTAACCATGTCTCCAGCTGGACTGTCGTTCTCCTGTTCCTCTTCCCTTTCCAAGCCCATGAATAGCTTCTGGATCTATCCCAACACGTCTGAGCTTTTGGTCCTCTGAGACCAATTTACCTTCTCACCTTCCTTTGCTTAATCAGCAGGGAGCATTACTGATCCTGCTGCTAACCTTGACTGTCCTTCACAAATCCATTCCTTTTTCATGTAGACAGGATATTGTCTTTCTTTGAAGACATGTGCGAGCCGTTTTGGACGTGTTAATCCAATCAGTAAATGCAGATCGAGCTGTAATGTATTCACAGGCTTTGGTGAAAGACATGGCAGGTCTCACTCATCAAAACTCATCTTGAGGAGGCTGGGAAGATGGTTCAGTTGATAAAGTGTTTGCTGTGAAAACATGAGGCTCTGAATTCAGATCTCCAGTGCCTGTGTAAGAAAGACAACCATGGTAGCAAGCATCTGTAAACCCAGTGATGGGAGGCTAAAATGGAGATCCCTGGAGCCAGTTTAGCTGAATAGGGAAGCTCTGGGTTCAATGAGAGACCCTGACTTAAAAAATGAGAAGGGTGACTGAGGAATCTACTTGATGTTGATCTCTGGCCCCTATATGCATGTACAGGCTCACCTGAACTAATATATGTGCACATAGCCAAAAGAACACATACATACACCACACCAAAAATAAGATTGGCAAATGTCTTTATCTTGAGCTGTGAGAGTGGGGTGGTGGTGTTCTAACCCAGAGTGCACAGCCTGATGAGAAAAACGGCCTCATCTGCCCACTCACACAGAGATGGGGGATGTTCCCTGAACCGCCCTGAGCTATTTCACAATGCTGAGACAATGATATCATGTTGGAAACTTCTCCGGATAGATGCCAGGGTTATGGGGAGGAGAAATCAAAACTTGTTGACAACCAAAGGAAAAGTATCTTCCCACAGGGGAGCTGTGGTCAAGGCCAGCTAATGTGTGTCCTGCTGGTGAGACTTCTTCTGAAGGTCGTTTTTGTTTTGGTAGCTTACCTATTTTTCCAGTACATAGTTTACATGGTATGTATTTATGGGTGTGTATT
The DNA here is from genome assembly GCF_903995425.1 of Onychomys torridus. Taxonomy (NCBI): domain Eukaryota; kingdom Metazoa; phylum Chordata; class Mammalia; order Rodentia; family Cricetidae; genus Onychomys; species Onychomys torridus. Next base: position 67,675,949 of record NC_050453.1, read on the forward strand.
TGTGTGTGTCCTTTTGTGTGTCTGTGGGTATTCTGTTGTGTATCTGTGTGTGTTCTTCTGTGTGTCTATGTGTCCTGCCTGTGTGCTCTTGTGTGTGTGTGTTCACATATGTGCCTGTCTGTGTGTGATGTTTGTGTCTATATATGTCCGTATGTGCTCTTGTATCTCTGTCTGGGTGCGATATGTTTGTGTCTATATATGTTCTTGTCTCTGTACTTATGTTTATGTATGTATGTCTGTGTCTATTTATGTGTATGTCTGTTTTTGTTTGTCTACGTGTATCTGTGAGTCTCTATATCTGTCTCTGTCTCAGTGTGTGAATGTTCACGCACACTTTGTGGTGGGGATAAAGGAGAAGGAAAAGATCTTCATTTCTGCACATCCTGTGAGGCTCCTTTGTGTTCTGGCCACACTTTTCATGGCTATTGGAAGAAGGCTATTGGATGTCATGAAATAAATGTAGAAAGCATCTAGCCTCTTGTGCTTCCTGCTGAAAAGTTAGGTTTATCATTGTGGATATGTCCCTGCATGCAAATAGGTGCCAACTGGCCACACACTGGCGTGGAGGTCAGAGGACAACTCCAAGTGGCCCGCGTTGCATTCTTCTTTGTTTGAGATGCTATCCTTGTTCAGTTCTTGGGACAGACCAGGCTATCTGACCCACACACTTCCAGGGTTTCTCCTGACTCTGCCTCATTTTACCATAAGAGAGCCAGGAGTACAGATTTGCATCACTGTGACTGGCTTTATGTGGATTTTGTGACTCAGAACCCAGGCTCCCACCCCTGAACATAACGTAATTTAACCACTGGACTATCTATCCAGACCCATAATGGCTTTTTGATGGGGGGAAACAACCTCTTCTTACTCATTCATGTTATAATTTGTGTGGTTATAGTCTTCTGGTTTGAAAATAAATAACAAATGGTAGCAGTCAGAATCTTAGCTACTCACAGGGAAAAACAGGGACAGGGAGAAAGGGAGGAGCTTGGGAGCTGATACTATTTTAATCTTGATTTGAGTGCTGGTTATATGAGTCAGTTCAAGTTAAGAATATTTATTAAGATGTTCGCTTATGGTTATATATTTTTCTTTTTTAAGTTTTATCTTATTTTATTATTTTTATGTGTATGTGTATTTTGCCAGCATGCATGTAAATGTATCATATGCATGTGTGATACCCATAAACACCAGAAGAGTGCATCAGATCCTCTAGAACTGAAGTTAAGAAGGTTGTGAACTGACTTGTGGATACTGGGAACCAAATCCAAGTCCTCTGCAAGAATAAGAAAAGCTCTCAACCACTGAGTCATTCCTTCAAGTTCTGATTATGTATTTTTCTATAGGTTTTCTGTTTTGCCAAAACGTTCAATAAAGCATCTTATTCTGGCTAGGGTTTCTATTGCTATGACGAAACACCATGACCAAAAGCAAGTTGGGGAGGACAGGGCTTAGTTGATTTGACTTACACTTCCACACCGTAGTCCATTGCTGGAAAAAAGCAGGAACTCAGGCAAGGTAGGAACCTGGAGGCAGGAGCTGATGCTGAGGCCATAAAGAGATGCTGCTTACTGGACTGTTCCCCAACAGTTGCACAGTCTGCTTTCTTATAGACCCCAGAACCACAAGCCCAGGGAGGGCCCCACCCATGATGGTCTGAGTCCTCCCCCATCAATCACTAATTAAGAAAATGCCCTACAGGCCTGCCTATACCCCAAACTTATGGAGGTATTTTCTTAACTGAGTCTCCCTCTGATGACTCTAGCTTGTCAAGTTGGCATGAAACTCTCCAGAACACACTTTGTAATAGTATCTGAAACAAACGAGAACATCTAAAATGAATTTATATTTAAATGAAGTTATCGAGATAAACTCAAGCCACTCTGTTCAAGAGGGTTATGCTCAAAAGAAGCCATGCTACCATCCTGGTCACTATACTGAAACCCACCCAGACCCCTGCCCACTTGCCTTGGAGGAGACACTTTATAGACTGAAAAGCATAATCAATCATTCACTGTGTGTGAAGACTCAGGGATAAGTGATTTATTTCATATGACTCTATTGGGAGCCAGGGACCTGGTGTAGTCAGTAAACTGCATGCCATGCAATACCTTGACCTGAATTTGATCCCCAGGACCCACATAAAAAGCTGGGCACACTCCTGACAATGCTGAGGCAGCAGAGACAGGAAACTCCCTAGGGGCTCACCAGTCAGCCACTCTTAGCTAATCAATAAGACCCAAAGCCCCGGGATAGGCCCAGTCTCAAAAAGCAAGGTAGAAGGCTCCTGTGAAACAACTCTTAAGGTTGAGGTCTGACACCCACACAGTCAAGCACAGACGTGTTTGCGCACATACCTACACATACATGCAGACACAAAATACTGTCTTAATATATCTCCCCAGTGACTCTGTGAGATGAGTAATTTCCGCTGTGCTGAGGAGGACAGTATCAGGGAGAAAGATGAAGTCATTTGCCCCAAGGTGAGGAAGCTGGACTAGAACCTGGACCAGCGATGCAGTGACCCCGTGCTCTTACTAACTAGCTCTGTCTCTAACTGGGTCATAATATTATTGAGATCCATGGTGTTCGACCTCACTTGTGTGTCTTCCAGGATGTCTGAACTGGGTTCACATTTTGCCTATAAGTCTGCCTGACTCAACCTGTGTTCAGCCCATCTAATTACCCATAGTATGCCCGGCCTGTTACTAACGTCCAACAACAGTGAAGTGCCAGACTCCTTGGGGGGATGCCAGGATGACTCAGTGTTGGATCTTCTAATCGTAACATGCATGTGGTGGCCCCTCTTTGCGAACCATTGGGAAGATAACCAGAAAGAAACAAAGTAGACGGGGAGATGGCTCAGTGGGCAAGGTGCATGCTGTGCAAGCATGAGAATCTGAGTTCGGATCCCCAGCACCTGTCAGAAAGCCAAGCATGGCCGCATGGTCTTATACTGTTAGTACTAGGGAGGCAGAGAGACAAAATGGTAATCGGCAGGTTCGGTAGGAGTTTCACCTGTTCTTGTTTACTTTCTGCTGCTGTGAAAAAGCAACTTAGAGGGAAATAGGTTTATTTTGCTCACAATTCCGAATTACAATCTAACATTGCAAGGGAAGTCAAGGTGGCAGTAATTGCAAACGGCAAATCACATCACATCCACAGTCAGGAGCACAGAGGAGTGCATGGTGCTCAGATGGTTTTCTCTAGACTTATGCAGTCCAGGAGCCCCTACCTAGGGAATGGTTCTGCTCAAAGTGGGCTGTGTCTTCCCACATTAGTTAACATGATCAAGAGGTGCACCCCCCCACACACACACACATATACACCAAACATGTCCACAAGCAAACCTGATTTAGACAACCCTTCACTGGAGTTCTCTGCCCAAGTGATTCTAGGGCCTATCAAGCTGAATTAAAACTAACCATCACAGTCTAAAAATAAATAAGGTGGAGAATCAATTGAGGAAAACACCCCAATGTAAACCTTTGACTTCTGTACACATCCACATAGGTAAGCAAAGACATACACACACACACACACACACACACACACACACACACACACACACACACACAGAGAGAGAGAGAGAGAGAGAGAGACAGAGAGAGACAGAGAGACAGAGAGACAGAGAGACAGAGAGCAAAAGACAGTACCCCCAAAGAAAATCTCCAGATCCTATAGGAAACCTCAAATTATATCTGCAAATCCCCATGGAGTTTCCATCTTTCATGGCTAAGCCCAGAGAGAAAAGTCAACTTTGAGCTGGAGACCTACCCTTGACAATTTTTCCCCTTTTAATCAAGCTCTCGATGTTCCCGTTTGGGGCTTTTAGCTGTATGACTTTTAGAAGTTTCTTACTTAAAGATCATAAGCCATCTCCAAATCTACAGACAAGCTTTAGAACAAAGACGGAGGCAGGAGGACAGTGAGAAAAACTGTTTCAGGAGCAATCCCTCTGTAAGGGAAAACCGAAAACCTCAATTACATACAGCTGAAAATATCTCAATCCTCCAAGATTAGTCCTGACATAAGCCCGCAGCAGCAGCAGCAGCGCTCGGCGTGTGAGAGGAATTACTCTGGGGGTTTCTCCTTTCTTATTGCCCACTTACTTTTCTGAACAGCCCTCTTCTGAAATCCCTTGTTTTACACGAATGCGAAGGTTTGCTGGGTTTCGTCTTAAATGGATTTCAACAGGAGACATTTTTCCTGCGGGCAATGGCGCGGCCCGCTTGCTCCTTGGAACTCAACTTCATCTGAGTGAGAGTGAGGAATCTACTCTCTGAGAAGACACACACCAGCCCAGGAGGCCACAACGAGACAAAAACATTGTGTAAATTAAAACATCGGGACTGAGGAGATAGTGTAAAGTTCTGCCTGTGCAGACACAAAGCTCTGAGTTTGATCCTCAGAACCCACATATAAACCCAGGAGTCGTGGAGAAGTGGAGAAAGATGGATTCCTGCAGCTTGCTGGCTATAAAACTAGCCAAATTGGAGAATTCCAGGTAAAACTGAAAAACTCTTTCCCAAAAAAATCAAGGTGGCCAGGCAGTAGTGGAACAAACACACATGCTGTGGAATGTCTTTCTGTGTGCTGTGAATATGTGTGGCTCCCATTGGCTAATAAATAGCAGCATTATTTGTAGTAGCCAGAACCTGGAAACAACCTAGATGCCTGTCAAATGAAGAATGGATTCAGAAAATGTGGTACATACACACAATGGAGTACTGCTCAGCAGAGAAAAACAATGGCATCATGAAATTTGCAGGCAAATAGATGGAACTAGAAAATATCATCCTGAGTGAGGTAACCCAAACCCAGAAGGACAAACATGGCATGTACTCACTCATAAGTGGATACTAGATATAAAGCAAAGAACAATCAGACTGCAACCCACAGAACCAGGGAGGATATTTAACAGGGGGACCCTAGGATGACTGTGGCTTATAATAAGTTTTGGTTTTACTCAATTACTGAGCAAGCCTCAATGAAACATTTCACTACTAGGATAAGAATTTATACTGTATCAACCTGATAATAGAAAAATAAATTAATTAATAATTAAAAATAATGCTGCCTTGGCCTATGGATGGAGCCAGGCAGAAAATCTAAAAGAGACAGTGAATGGAGAGAGGAGAGGGAGGGGAACCAAACCACCGTCCAAGGAGCAACATGTGATGGGACACAGGTAAAGCCACAAACACGTGGTGACACATAGATTAATAGTAATGGGTTGAGTTAAGTTATACGAGCTAGCTAGCAAGAAGCCCGAGCTATAGGCCATACAGTTTATAATTAATATTAAGCCTCTGAGTTATTATTTTATAAGTGACTACAAGACCTCGGGGGCGCAGTGGGACCTGAGAAACTTCCGGCTACACACACCTTTAATCTCAGCACTTGAGAGGCAGAGGTAGGTGGATTTCTGTGAATTAGAGGCCAGCCTGGTCTATAGGGTGAGTCCTAGAACAGCCAAGGCTGTTACACAGAGAAATCCTATCTCAAAAAAAAAAAAAAAAAAAAAAAAAAAAAAAAAAAAAAAAAAAAAATCAAGGTAGAGCCTGAGAGATGGCTCAGTGGGTTAAAGCTCCTTTGCCATCAAACCTGATGACCTGAGCTCAATGCCTGAGTATCAGTATGTAAGAACACTTGCTGTACAAGCGTGAGAACCTGAGATAGGCTCTCCAGCATCCACATAGAAAGCAGGATGTAATCACATGCTAGCCTGTTACCTCCGTGCTGGGGGAAGTAGAGACAGGAGAATCACTGGGATTTGCTGACTGATGACCTAGTTCTGAGTTCAATGGAAGACACTGTCTCAAGTAAATAAAACTGTAAGATAGGTCACCCAACTCCATCCTCTGACCTATACATATACATACATATACATACACACACACTCCCCACACACAAACATACACACAGGAGAGGAAGGGAGGCAGGAGAGAGAGAGGGAGGGAGAGGAGGAGGGAGAGAGGAATGGAGAGGGAGGGAGGGAAGAAAGGAGGGAAGGAGAGAGAGGGGGGCATAGGACATGAGCCCATCAAGAGATAGATTGTGGGGATCCAATCAAATTCCATCCCTTTCCCAGGTCTTAGCTCCCAGCCTGCTGGAGCACTTCTTCTGTATGTTGAAAAATTCAATTGGAAAATCTAGCCATGTCTCATCCAAGCTCCCCAGTTGTTTTATCTGTCTATACATACTGTATGGCACCAACAAGCCTCCTCCTCTGGCATAATCTTCCAGAGAGTCACATTGTCTAAGCATCATGGTGCTTTCCAGAAGTATTTCATCTTAATGAAAACGTATATCACCATATTTAATCAATCAGGCTGATTGACAACAGCAACCGTTGATTCCTGTAGCAGATGCCGCTGCTCCCTCATTCTTATTCCAGTTTCATTTCTCAATCAAATCCATGTGTAAAAATCATAATGCACTGCCAACCCAGTGTAATAAAACCTCAGCTGAAACACACTCCAGGCTCGACAGAAACTGATAACTCTGAGTGTGGGAAAAGTTAAGTTTAGAAAAATCACTTATGACAGCCCCTGCATTCGAGTTTTATGGAGAAGAGATGCATCGTCTCCCCGTCGCTAGCTTGAACAGGCCAAATTCATGGATTTGTCCTGAAACAGAAAATAATCAACTTGAAAGCAGTGTTTTCCAAAAGCTGGCAGAAGGAGCTTTTTAAAACAGCCCAGAAATCATCCTTAAAATTGGCCGAGTTTGTTTGAGAGCCACGGTTGGTGTCATGGAGTAATAAACTGGGACTTGAGTAGCATTGTTTTTTATGGTGATACAGACTGCTAAAAGATGATGTATCGCTGGCCATCACCCGTAGACCAGCAGCTTTCAAAGTTAATGATTCATAGAAGAAGAAAGGTAACCTAATCATAGGAGCGCTGTGGACAGAACCCACTTGCTGTACTCAAATTCTGAACTGCAGATGGTGAGCAACTGGGGGAGCACACACATACTTCTGCAAGACTTGATTCTTGCAAAATGCTAAGTCAAAGATGAGAAAAGTGTGACTTTCTGCAAAAGGGAGGAGATCCACAGCCCAGAGACCTGGAAGTGACATGGGTTAAAATGTGTCTCCCCAAACTCATCTCACCCCAGCCCCTCAGCACAGGACCTTCTTTAGAAATAGAATCTAGACATACAGGTAGGTAGGTAGGTAGACAGATAGATAGATAGATAGATAGATAGATAGATAGATAGATAGATAGACAGACAGACAGACAGACAGATAGATAGATAGATAGATAGATAGATAGATAGATAGAAAGTAGGTGGGCTAACTGCAGAACTTCCCCTCTTCCTCCGCTCCTCCAAATCCAACCCCCTAGTCTTATCCCCAGCTTTGTGGCAGACCACCAGCTGCAGCCTCCTTTCTCCACCCCCATCTCCAGTGGATCACACAGATCTTCCCCTACAAACTTCCTCCCATTCATTGCTTTATTGCAGCCCCTGCTCCACCACCAGCAGGCATTCCCTGTGACCCCACAGGCCACTCTAGCCAGGGAAGCAGGGAGACTAATTGCAGATCTTCCTTCACCTTTCCCTCTCTTCAAAATCTGATCCCCAATTCTAAACACAGCTCTGCAGCAGACCACCTGCTGTGGCCCCCCCCCCCCCCCCCCCCCCATTCCCAGAGGACTAAGCAGATCCTGGAGGACCCCCTCAGCACCACCCCTTCCAGTCCATCCCCATTCCTAAGTGTCAGCTCCTAAGACCCAAGACCACATTTTACCAGGAACCCCCAACAGCCACATCTATCAGGAGCCTAGAAGAACTGCCTACCAGGCAATACACAGCTACCACATTCTCTTAAGAACCACAGAAGAAAACAGAAACCAAAACACCTACACAACAAAGACAAGACCAGAGAGCAACACCTGGAATTACACTCTTCCCAAACCCAGATGCCTTGATGCCAGCATGAAAACACAATCTGAACAGCCGGAACAACGTGTCTCCACTAGTGCCCAGCAATCCTAGCACAGTAGGCTGTGAGTATTTCCACATAGCTGAAACACAAGTCAGAGACCTTAAAGTAGCCTTAATGGATATGATAGAGGTCCTTAAAGAGGACATGAGTAAACCCCTTAAAGAATTCCATGAAAATACAAAAACGGTGGAAGGAAATGAAGGAAACAATTCAAGACCTGAAAGTGGAAAGAAAACCCAAGCTGAGGGAATTCTGGAAAAGAAAAATTTAGGAACTTTAACAGGAACCTCCCAGGCAAGCCTCACCAAGAGAACACAAGATGTGAAAGAAAGACTCTCAGACATTGAAAATACAAAAGAAAAAAAATGGATACCTCAGTCAGAGTAAATAGGAAAAAAATCATGGCAGAAAACATGTAGGAAGTCTGGGACACTGTGAAAAGACAAAATCTAAGAATAACAGGAATAGAAGAAGAAACTTGGGTCAAAGGCACAGAAATTACTTTCAACAAAATCATAGAAGAAAATTTCCCTAACTTAAAGAAGGAAATGCCTATAAAGGTACAAGAAGCATACAGAACACCAAATAGACTAGACCAGAAAAGGAAGTCCCTGCTACACAAAATAATAAAAAAAAATTTAAATATACAGAACAAAAAGAGAATACTAAAAGCTGCAAGGGAAAAAGACCAAGTAACATTCAAAGGCGGGGCTTTTAGGATAATACCTGACTTCTCAATGGAGACTCCCAGAAAGTGCTAAACCAGCAGTTCTCAACTTGTGGGTCACAACCCCTCTGGGAGTCACATACTAAATATCCTGCATATCAGATATTTACATTACAATTCATAATAGTAGCAAAATTACACTTATCTAGTAACAATGAAAGCAATGTTATGGTTGGGGTCACCACAACATGAGGAACTGTATTAAAGGATCGAAGCATTAGCAAGGTTGAGAACTGCTGACCTAGACAGATGTTCTTCAAACTCTAAGAGACCATAGATGCCATCCCAGAATACTAGCCCCAGAAAAACTTTAGCCCTAATAGATGAAGAAAATGAGACATTCTGTGATAGAGACCAAATTCAAGCAATATCTATCTATAAATCTGGCCCTACAGAAGGTGCTAGAAAGAAAACTCCACCTAAAGAGTTTAACCACACCCAAGAGAACACAAAGAATAAATGAGCCCTGACCAGCAATTTAAAAGTGGGAAAACACACACATATACACACCACTACCACCACCACAACAACAACAACAAAATAACAAGAATCAACAAACACTGATTACTGGTTTCTCTCAACATCAATGGTCTTAATCTCAAATAAAAAGACACAGACTAACCATAGATATGAAAACGGGATCTGTACTGCTGCTGCATCCAAGAAATACACCTTAACATCACCTCAGAGTAAAAGGGTGAGAAAAGGCTTTCCAAGTAAATGGACCCAAGAAGCAAGCTGGTGTAGCCATTTTGATATCCGACAAAATATATTTCAAACTAAAACTAATCAGAAGAGACAGGGAAGGACACTACATGTTCATCAAAGGAAAAACTCACCAAGAGGACACTGCAATTCTTAACATCAATGCACCAAACACAAGGGCACCCAAGTTCATAAAAAGAAACACTACTACAGCCTAAATCACATATTGAACCTCACACACTGAGAGTGAGAGACTTTAATATCCCACAATCGCCAATAGACAATTCATCTAGACAAAATGTAAATAGAGAAATGCTGGAGCTAACAGATATTATACACCACATGGACATAACAAATAATTAGAGAACATTTTACCCAAACACAAAAGAATATACTTTTTTCTCAGAATCTCGTGAAACTTCCTCCAAAATTGAACACTTACTTGGACACAAAGCAAGTCTCAACAAATACAAAAAGACTGAAATAACACACTGCATCCTATTGAGCAGCACAAATTAAAACTGGACACCAACAACAACAGAAACAACAGAAAGCCTACAAACTCAAGGAAACTGACCAACTCTCTACTGAATGAAAACTGAGTCAAGAAAGAAATTAAAAATATACCGGAATTGAATGAAAATGAATATACAATATACCCAAACTTAAGGGAAACAATAAAATAGGTTCTAAAAGGCAAGTTTGTAACACTAAGTGTCTATGTTAAAAAAAAAAAAAAAACAGAAGAGATCTTGTGATAGCAACTTAACAGCACACCCAAAGGATCTAGAACAAAAGGAAGAAAGCAAACCCAAAAGGAATAGATAGCAAGAAATAATCAAATTCAGGGTTGAAATAAATAACATATAAACAAACAAACAAATACAAAGAATCAAATGAAACAGTTGGTTCCTTGATAAAATCAATAGGCTTGACAAGCCCTTAGCCAAATTAACTAAAAGGCAGAGAAAAATATCCAGATTAACAAAATTAGAGATAGAAAGGGGATCGTTAGCAACAGACACCAAAAATCCAGAGACTCATAGAGACATCCTTTAAAAAGATGTACTACACCAAATTGGAAAATTAAAAAGAAATGGATAATTTTCTTGATACATAGCACTTACAAAACTTAAATGAAGATCAGATAAGCAATTTAAACAGACGTATATAACCTCTAGTGAAATAGAAGCAGTCATTAAAAGGCTCACAAAGAAAAAAAGCCCAGGGCCAGATGGTGTTAGCATAGAATTCTACCAAACTTTCCAAGAAGAGTTGATGCCAAGTCTCCTCACAAAACAGAAACAGAAGGAACACTGCCCAATTTGTTTTATGTGGCCACAGTTATCCTGATACCCAAACCACACAAAAACCCAACAAAAAAGAAAATTATAGACCAATTTCTAGTATGAACATAGTTGCAAAAATATTTAATAAAATACTTATAAACAGAATCGCAAAACACAATGAAAAGATTATTCATCATGATCAAGTAGGCTTCATCGGAAAAATGCAGGGATAGTTCAGTATATGAAAATCAATAAATGTAATCCAATATATAAACAAACTGAAATAAAAAATCCACATGATCATGTCATTAGACATAGAAAAAGCCTTTGACAAAATCCAACATCCCTTCATAATAAAAGTCCTGTAGAGATTGAGGATACAAGGGACATACCTAAATACAATAAGGCAGTTTACAGCAAGCCCATAACCAGCATCAACTTAAATAGAGAGAAACTCAAAGCAATTCTACTAAAATTATGAACAAGACAAGGTAGTTCACTCTCTCCATACCGATTCAATATTGTACTTGAAGTCTTAGCTAGAGCAATGAGATAACGGAAAGAGGTCGAAAGGATACAGATTGGAAAAGAAGTCAAAGTATCTGTATTTGCAGATGATATAATAGTATACACAAGTTACCCTAAAAATTCTACCAGGGAACACCTACAGCTAATAAACACTTTCAACAAAGTATCTGGATACAAAATTAACTTGCAAAAATCAGTAGCCTTCCTATATATAAATGAAACAGACTGGGAAAAAAGCCTGGGAAACAACACCATTCACAATAGCCTCAAATAATATAAAATATCTTGGGATAACTGTAACCACTCAAGTGAATTACTTGTATGATAAAAAAAACTTTCAGACAATCAAGAAAGAAGTGAAACAAGCTATCAGAAGATGGAAAGATCTCCTATATTCATGGCTAGGTAGGATTAATATAGTAAAAATGGCCATCCTACCAAAAGCAATCTACAGATTCAATGCAATCTCATCAAAATTCCAACACAATTCTTCACAGATCTTGAAAGGACAGTTTTCAGCTTCATATGGAAACACACACACACACACACACACACACACACACACCAAAAAAACACACACACACACACACACACACACACACACAACAGGAGAGCTGAAGCAATCTTGAGTAATAAAAGAACTACTGGATATATCACCAACTCCAATTTCAAATTGTACTACAGAGCTATGGTAATAAAATCCACATGGTATTAGCACAAAAACATATTTTGATCAAATGGAAGACCCAGACATAAATCCCCATACCTATGGACACCTGATTTTGTTTTATAGAGAAGTCAGAAGTGCACACTGGAAAACAGAAAGCATCTTCAAAAATGGTGCTGGTCAAACTGGACAGCTTCATGTAAAAGAATCAAAATAGATCCATACTAATAACCCTGCACAAAACTCAACTCACATGCATCAAAGACCTCAACACAAACCTGGACACATTGAACCTGATGGAAGAGGAAGTGGGGAGTAGTCTTGAACTCACAGGCACACAACAAGACGTTCTGAACAGAATACCATTAGCACAAGCCCTAAGGTCAACAATTAATAAACAAGACCTCATAGAACTGAAACACTTCTGCACGCCAAAGGACACCATCAATCAGATAAAGTGGCAGCCTACAGAATGGGAAAAGATTTTTACCAACTATACATCCAATAGAGGGCCAATATTCAAAATATATAAAGAACTCAAAAAACTAGATATCAAGAAAATACATAACCCAACTAATAAATGGGATACAGATCTAGACAGAGAATTCTCAAAAGAGGAAACTCAAATGGCTGAGAAGCACTTAGAGAAATGTTCAACATCTTAAGCCATCAGGGAAATGCAAATCAAAACTACTTTGAGATTTCATTGTAAAAACATCAGAATGGCTACAGTCAATAATGCAAATGACAGCTGGTGCCAGCAAGGATAGGAAGCAGGGGGGACACTTATCCACTGCTGGTGAGTGTCCCTTCTCAGGTAACTCCTAACTATGTCAACGTGACAGGGAAGGAATGAATGGACGGTCTCCATTTCCTGACTGTGAATGAATGTGACAGGCTGCTTTGGGCCTGTGCCACCTTAACTTACCCACCAGGATAGACTATTCCCTGGGACTATAAATCAGAATAAATCCTTCCTTCCTTCCTTAAATTGATTTTATCACACAACAGTGGAAAAAAATTAAGGCAATTGAACACACAAAAACAAACACACACACACACACACACACACACACACACACACGTAGCATCTTCTCTTCGGCAGTTGCCATTTGTAGTCATTGTATAGCTCTGTTCGAGATTTGCCTATCATATAATTTGACTACACTAATAGTCTGCACGGCTGGAGACATAGCTCAGTCGGTCACCTGCTGTGCAAGTGTGAGAACCTAAGTTCACATCCCCAGTGTTTACATAAAAGCCAGGCACAGTGGTGGATACCTGTAATCCTGGAACTGGGGAGGCAGAGGCAGGCAAATCCCCAGGACTTGCTGACCATACATTCAAGCTGAACTCATGAGCTTCAGGCTCAAAATGAGACCTTGTCTCCAAAATAAAATGAGGAAAGCAAAAGAAGAAGACAGTCAACAGCTCTGACTTCCACACCTGGTGGGCAAGGGCTCCTGTACATAAATGTGTCTGCTGACCCTCCCCTCACAAATAACTTTCAGCTCCTTTTGAAGCTAAAGAATGTATCCCAGCATTTGGCAACTTAAAAAAATAAAATATGCCTTGAAAAACTAAAGATTTGTCTCCATCCAGAAAAAAAAAAAAAGACAAGAGAGAAAGAAAAGAAAATGCACCAGATACAAAGAGAAGCTCGAACTCCCATCTGGACCAGAGGTGAGTGCCTGGGTTATAGTCAGAGAGGCAACTGCGCCTGGGTCCCACCGCTGGACACAGGCCACCCTGGGAGGACCTGACTAACTTGGCCCCAGTTTCCTGCCAATTGGCGGGCCCTGTGGGAAGGCTCCCCTTTTCCAAGACTGCAGGCAGACACTGCAGTCTCCACACCCTGCCCACACACCCATCTGCTGGAGACCCCAGCCACTTCCTGAGAATCAGAGACCAGCCCCAAGCTTCCATCCTACCCTGGAACTCCCATCTGGACCAGAGACCAGAGGAACTCCCATCTGGACAAGAGGAGCTCCCATCTGGACAAAATAAGGAGACCCCAGGGACTTCCCGAGACTCAGAGTCCAGCCCCCCAGCTCCTATCCAAACAGCACTCTCATCTGGACCAGTGCTCCCATCTGGCCCAAAGCTTCCATCTGGACCAGAGAGAGGCTCCCTAAATCTGTCAACTCCCTCTGGACCAAGTACACTGATAAGACCAAGAACAAACACAAGAGGAGATGGGCAGACGTCAAGGCAGAAGTACATACAACAAAATAAAGAGCAATACAGCATCACCAGAACCTAGCCCTTCTCCAACAGCTAGACCTGAACATCATGGAATGGAAGAAGAAGAAAACAACCTTATAAGTAACATCATGAAGAGGCTAGAGCCTTATATAGAAGAAATCAAAAATAAAGTAGAGGAACAGACAAACAAAAAAATGGGAAGAACAAAGAGAAGCTCTGGGCAGAATTCATCATGGCCACCTCACAATGATGCAGCTTTCAAGACATCTTAAAAATCAACACTCCACCAGGAGCTGGCGGCGCACGCCTTTAATCCTGGCACTTGGGAGGCAGAGGCAGGCAGATCTCTGTGGGTTCAAGGCAAACCTGGGCTATCAAGTGAGATCCAGGAAAGGTGCAAAGCTACACAGAGAAACACTGTCTCGGAAAAAAAAAAAATCAACACTCCTTAAACACAGGTGTATATGTTCATTTAAAAACTCAAGCTGGGAAGAAGGGAAGAGAGGAGGAGGACACTAGTTGTCACTCAACTGTGGTTACCTGGTTATCAGCGTGATTGTGTTGAGATGTACCTGTGCGGTGAGTGGAACTTTCGGGAGTGTCCATGAGGGTGTTTCTGAACACTTGGACCATGAGAGCTCTGACCTAAGGATTGGGTTCATCCCTTCATGGGTGAATAATATGATAGCTTGTTGGGGTCCAGATGGCTCTGCAGTTCCTTTCTCAAGCACAAACCCTGATCCGGATGTGGCCCAGTGACTGTGGAAAACTGCAGGCATGAGATAGAGCCTAGGAGGAATGTCCTCTGGGGTAAGCAAGGCCACAAGGGCAAGGAAAGACAAAAAGAAGAATGTAGATAAGACCGTCCTAAAGATACTGTTTTCTTAGCCTCTGCTTGAATGCCATTTCTAGGATCCAACTAAATAATATATAAAGAACAGTAGGAAAAAAACAAAAGTCATCCATTCTTGAAGTGAGCCCAGAGTCATGTGTCTGTCTACCATTACCATCAGTAGCATTATTGGGAGATAGGACTAGAGTGTCTGCTCATAGGTAGTAGGATACCCAGGAGATCTAGCTGCAGGAAGCATGTGGTAGTGTATTGTGTCCCCCAATAAAATTTATCTGAGGATCGCAGGAAAAAGCCAGACACTATAGTAAATGTAGAAGTCAGGCAGCACACACCTTTAATCCTACCACTTGGGAGGCGGAGATCTGTCTGGATCTCTGTGAGTTCAAGGCCACACTGGGGAACAGAGCCAAGCATGGTGACACACACCTTTAATCCCAGCACTGACCATAGAGGTCTGGAGATCTGTGCAGACAGACAGGAAGTGACAAAGCTTGGCAGGAAGAGGAAGTGATGTAGCTGGACTGAAAGAGCCAATGAGAGAACAGAACAGAAAGGCATATAGGTAGATATATAGGAAATAGCTCTCTTTGGAGACTGAGGTGTTGGTGAGGTGAGGTTAGCTTGTGGCTTTTCCTGTTTCCCTGATCTCTCAGGTTTTCACTTCTATATCTGGCTCTGGGCTTTTATTTAATAAGACCATTTAACGATTCGTCTACAGAAGTAGGATACCACATGTCCTTTAGGGCCATTGTAGTAGAGCAGAGGCCTGGTTTCTGGCATCCCAGAGAAGGGGCAGGAAGCAATGGGAATAGGAATAGAAAAGCCTGTTTGTGGGGGATCGTGCAAGACAGCAGAGCAGGGAATAACTGAAGTTATGCCTACACACTAGGGCAATATTCTGTACTGTGTTTGGTGTCAGTTACTCAGTGTGAGAGAAGTACTGTGATGGTTAGGCTGAGTCATTTGCCTGCAACTTCACAGCATGTCAGTCAAACTGTGGAAAGGAAGACAGTGCAGATTGGCTGTAGTACAGTTCTGGGTGATCAGCATGAGCCGCTGTGCGTGCAAATTCTAGTTGTTATCATCTCTGTCATGTGAATAGAACAGGACCCATGTAAATCTAGGTCATGCAGATCAGGGTTATGCAAATTAAGGCGGTCCGCAGTGACTGAAGTTTGGTCAAAGGGTGTAAGGTCACAGCACTGTGGTGTCAGAATATGGCAGTCTGGAATTCCTGGGCCTTGCTTGTGAACCAACTCCATTCTCTAGCCTCTTATCAATGACCCCCCATCACATCTTGCCCTAGCTCTTTCTATCCCTTTTCACTGTGTCCAGTTTTTGTGTTGTGAGCTGCTCTGCTCTGCAGCATGCTCTCCCTACCTGATGGACTGACACCTCTGTAACCATGAGCCCAAACAAACAATCCTTCACTTTCAGTTGTGCCTGTTGGGCCTTGATTACCTAACGATAGCATAGCTGGTCAGGGAAATGGCTCAGCAGGTAAAGCACTTGCCAGAGAAGCATGAATGAAGGGACCCTGGCCAGCTTGAGCCTAGTGAGCCTAGTGAGCCTGCTGAGCCTGGCAAGCCTGGAAAGCATGGCTCTGGCAGGTCTTACCCTTCCCCTCCCTACTCCCTCTACCTTGCTAAAATCCATTAGATGACAATCCTGAAGCTAGCCCCTGAGGTCTATTCCTTACATAGCCAATCCCTCCTCATCAGAGTGACTACCAAGGTCCATCTATCAAAGCACTGAAGTCCAGAAATCAAAAAGCCCCTTTGGCTCACCTAATTAACATGCCCAGTCAAAATTAAACATCTCGTCCTAACACAGGGTTAAGGAACAAGTCTGTCTCCTCTCTATCCAGAGGCAGTTCTTTGTCCCTATGGGACAAACACCCCTTCCCCCTTTGCCTTGTTCCCTTCCCCCTTCCCCCTTCCTCTACCTCCTGTTTGTATCTTATTCTCTGACCTCTGTCTGTAACATGAATCTTAAAAGTTCTTATTAATAAAAAAAAACACAGAGCCAGATATTGGGGTGAAAGCTGAAAGATCAGAGAAACAAGCCAGACATGATCTTACCTCTACAAAACACTCAGCCTCAAGAGAGAGACATCCCATTTACTCACACCTTATATCCCTTTCTGTGCCCTGCCACCTTCCTTCCTTCCTAGTGCTGGGATTAAAGGTGTGTGCCACCATGCCTGGCTCTGTTCCCAGTGTGGCCTTGAATTCACATAGATCTGGATGGATCTCTGCCTCCAGAATGCTACAATTAAAGGCATATGCCACCACTGCCTGATCTCTGTGTTTAATATATTGGCTGTCTCTGTCCTCTGATCCTCAGGCAAGCTTTATTGGGGCACACAAAATATCACCACATCTGTCCCTCTGGGGCAAATAAATCTCCTTTGTGCTGAGAATTTTGTCCTGGGGTCCTGAGCTGACTCTTTTTCTTTCAGTGAATAACCTGAGTTTAGATCTTGAACCCACATGAAGCCAAATGCAGTATTGTACAACCAAAATGCTGGAACTCCCATGGGGAGATGAGAGGGGACACAGGTGAAAACAGAGAATCCCAGACACACACGGGCCAGTTAACCAGAGCAGCGACCAACAAAATACCTCTCAGAAAGATGGAAGGTGAGAGTTGACAACCCTGACTGTCCTTGGAGCTCCACACATGTACAGAGCAAGTGCTGCATTCACACACATCACATACATAGACATCATACATAATACATACATACATATATACATACATACATACATATATACATGAAAAAACACACAGAAGAAAGGGGAGAGAGAGTTGTTCAGTTTTCTATGGCCCCTCATTAGGGGCCAAAACGTTGTTGGATTTTCTTTTAATCTTTGGAGGGGGTGGCACCCAAATAAATCAAACATGGAAGCTTATTCATAATTATAAATGCTTGGTCTTAGATTAGCTTATTTCTAGCCAGCTTTTCTTAACTTAAATTATCCCATCTATCTTTTGCCTCTTGGCTTTTCCTGTTCTGTTCCTTCTGTAAATCTTACGCTTATTCTGTGGCTTGCTGTGCAGCTGGGTGGCTGGCCCCTGAGTCCTCCTCCTTTTCTGGCTACTAGATCTCCTTCTCCCAGATTTCACCCTCTATTCATTCTTCTGTCTGCCAGGCCCACCTATCCTATCTCCTGCCTCACCATTGGCCGTTCAGTTCTTTATTAGACCGTCAGGTGTTTTAGACAGGCACAGTAACACAGCTTCACAGAGTTAAACAAATGCAACATAAACAAAAGTAACACACCTTAAAATAATATTCACCAACAAGACACACACACACACACACACACACACACACATATATATATATATATATATATATATATATATATATATATATATCAAGAGAGAGAGAGAGAGAGAGAGAGAGAGAGAGAGAGAGAGAGATTGTGCATCTTTTAAAGTAACACAGCCATGTAACAGTGTTTCAGTCCAAACTAAGCTATATACATCACAGAAGCGGAAGAACTTGTATTTCTCAGTGGTTTCATAGCCATGGTGATGTCATAGCACAAAGCACTGCTCTGTGCCTGTGAAGTGGGAGTAAATAAAGCTGCTACACAATTCAACCCACACAAGTGTGCACAGTACCCTGGATCATGAGGAAATCTATGGTACTGGGTTCTGAATCTACTTATCTCCTTACATTTAAGGTACTGAAGATAGTTTTACCCACATGTATAGTGTACTGCAGACCCCCCCAGTCCCCCATTTCTCTCCCTACCACTGGCCCCCTCCTCCCCGATCATTTTTGCTACTGCTTTTATGTCATCTGCACTTAATGGCTTTGCAAACCTATAGAGTCTGAGGTCTACGCATGAGAGAAAACACACCCTACTTGTCTTTCTGAGACTGAACAAATTCACCTATGATCATCTCCAGCTGCATCCATTTTCCAGCAAATAGCATGGTCTTATTCTTCTTATTCTAAGACCTATTTTATTTTTATTTGTGTATATGTGTGTGTCTGTGGCGGCCAGAAGAGGGCATCATTTACCCTGAAAACAGGCTTACAGGCAGTTCTAAGGCCCCAGTGTGGTCGCTAGGAACCACACTTCGATCCTCTGGAACAACAGGAAGAGTTTTGGACTGCAGAGCCACCTCTCTGGTCCCATATTCTCCTTTCTAGTTGAAAAAAATCTATTGCAAGGCTGGAGAGATGGACCCAAGGTTTAGAGAGCACTTGTTGCTCAGGCAGGGGACCCAGGTTCAATTCCCAGCACCAGCATGGTGGCTCACAGCCATGCATAACTCAATTCCATGGGATCCAACACTCTCTTCTGGCGTCTTTGGCACCAGGCAAGGGTGTGGTACACAAACATTCAGTCAGATAAAATACTCATACATATAAAATAAAATAAATGAGTCTTTAAAATTTAAAAAGAATTATGTATGCATACAATAAATACACATATAATTAAAATAAAATAAAATTTTAAAATATATAAATAAATATCTACAGTAAAACAATATGCTGTTATACTGACAGTAATCTCATATCTGTGTTTACCTCATCTCTTGATTGTATCAGGCAGCTATGACACATGGCTCCATTTTGTTTGGGAAGACAAGGCAATTGGTGTGGGTGTTGATATCCCAGATGGAAGCATGCTTGTCTGGGCACACCCGACAGGGAAGCCTGCCAATTAGAAGGACTTGTTCCCATGCCTAGAACCTGATATCATTTCTATTCCTCTTTTTTAAAATTAAATTGAAAAGTGAGTCAATGGTCAAAGCCCTTTTTATGGAGATGTTAGGACCTGACTCCAGATTTCCAGACCCACATAAAAGCTGGGTGGACTTGGAGTTTTGCTGGCAACCTCAGAGCTCAGGAGGTGGAGATGGGATTTCCAGGGCACGCTGCCTATCTTGACTAGCTGAATCAATGAGCTTTCGGTTCAACAAAACACTTGACCTCAGTCAATAAAATGTGGAGAGCTACTAGAGAAAGCTGCTAACACCCTTTGACCTCTGACCCCAACTCATGAGCACACAAGAGAATGGCACAGTTCTCATATGTACACCCACACACACACAACCATGAATATACACACTCACACCACACTGAAAAAACAATTAAGTTGGTAGCTAAATATGAACAAATAAAGAGTAGAAAAGATAAGCAGTCCCAAGGCAGAGCTTCTAGCTCCTCACCCTCACAGATAATTAAGGAAAACAGGAAAATACTCCATAAGAAACTGATTCAGATAGAAAGACTTCCATGGCATCATATTCATAAGGTGAAACCACAAAAACAGAACTTAAAAAATTTCATACAGTATATTCTGACCACAGTGTTCCCCTCCCTCATCTCCCCCTAGAGTCTCCCCACCTCCCCAACCACCCACCTCCATATCTTCTTTCTCTCGCGCCCTTTAGAAATTAAACTGGCAAGCAAAAGAACAGACAAACCAGAATAAAACAAGACAAACAAACAAAAAACAAAGAAAAAGCACAAGACATATATACATGCAGACACACACACACACACACACACATATACATACCAGGAAGACACGAAATTGAAAACCATGATATATAAGCAAAGTCAAGAATGGTTTTTTAAAAATGCCCACAGTTTTAAGAGGCCAAAAAATCTCTCTTAAAATGCTGAGTTCATTTTTTGTTGGTCATCCACTGTCAGGCATGGGGCCTGACTTTAAATGTCATTTGTATACTCAGTGAGAGGCCACTGGAGAAAACAAATTTCCCTTTGTGAGTGGTTTAGCTATAGAATAAAGGACTAGGTGGGAAGGAAGGATCTCCCAAGGTATGGGAAATAGAATATATAGTTATGGAGGGATGGGGGGGGACTTAGAACAGGAAGATTAAAGGGGGAGGGAGGGATGTGAGAGGGATGAAAGAGAATACAGGGAGGGACAGATAGTCAGAAGGGCCATTTGAGGAGTCATATGGAAACCTACTACAGTAGATGCTTCCTAAAGTCTACACACATGTGAAGGAAATGCAAAAGGAGTTACCAAATAATGGGGAGACCCAAATAAAGCCCCAATGAGACATCTCTTGCCACTAAGTAAAACCTCCAGTGCCAGAAATGAGTTACATCTAACTGAATTGTTGGCCAAAGGGGGACCATGAAAACCCCCAAGCAATCCAAGGTTATTGGTTGCTCTCAACAAATGGACAGTAAGGCCCTATTGCTAAAAACAATGTCTATATATCTCATTGAACATGAAGAATTTGTGCTGGGTTTCCAACTAGAGCCTTTACTCCTACTGACTAGTGTTTGTGATATTGGTACCAGATGAAAGAGGTAAACACTGACCTAGCTACAGCTGACAACTACAATGGTCTGCCTGCAAGATTCACTGGTACAATAGTGGTACACTGCTGTGGGAGTAACCAACCACTATCTGATCAGATTTAAGGTCCACTCCATGAGATGGAACCACGAGTGACCAAGAAATTGAGACTAAACGAGCCATGGACCTTGGGGAAAACCAAATACTATTGTTTTGCTAAAGAATGTAGCAATAAAATAACTCCTAACAACATTCTGCTGTACCCATAGATCAATGTCTTGTTCAACCATCAGCAGAGAATTTTCTTCTGGCAGTGGATGGGAGCAAATACTGAGACCCACAAATGGACAATATGCAGAGAGTGAGTAACATAAGAACATTCAGTTTTAAATGGGATGTCTCCATAAGAATCCTTCCCCTCAAGGCTCAGGGAACTCTGCAGAAGAGGACATAGAAAGCTCTAAGAGCCAGTGGTGATGGAAGGCACCAGGGAAACAGTGTCTTCTAGACACAACAGGACTGATGCACATATCACCTCACGGAAACTGTAGCAGCATCACAGGGCCTGCACAGGTCCAAGCAAGATGGGGTTGCAACATGGAGAGGGGAAATGGATATGAGCCTTTGTCTCTAACCAAAAAGATTTATTTTTAAATTATGAGTATATAGGGGATGGAGGTGGTATGTGCTCATGAGTGGAGGTGTTCATGGAGGCCAGAAAGAGGAATCAAATATTCAGTAGCCATAGTTACAAGGGATTGTGAGCCACTTGGTGTGGGTGTGGGGAACTGAAATCCAGTTTTCCACAAGAGCAGATAGATACACTCTTAACCACTGAGTCCTAGAAACCTCCTGCCCTAGAAACCAGATAGTAAGACAGCAAAAAAATAAATAAATAAAATAAAAAATATTTTAAAATATCAGCTAAAACTGTCCATAAAAAGGTTAGTGGATATAAATCAAGAAATTCCCTAGAGAGCTGGGGTGGGAGGTGGACGAAGAATATAGTAATAAAGTAAAGGTGCAGAGGAGAAGTTGAAGGGGAATGTGATCAAGATATATTGTTTGAATGTATGTACGAGATGTCAAAGAAAAGTTTCAAATATAGAATTCATAAAAAGAAAGAAAAGGTATGGAATGAAAATCCAGGAAACTCGGCACCTGATTAAGGGAAGTTCAAAACACCAAAAATAAAAGGAGTCCAGGGAGAAAGATGTCAAACAAATGATTCAAGTAATTCAAGAATGGGGAAAAAAACCCACAAATATTGATCAGAATCAGTGCAAGGAAAACCAGCACATTGGCATACTACCACAAAATATCACTTCACCTAGGGTCACAGTCCCTATTCTAGATTTTAAAGGGGGGGACTGTAAGGAAACAGGAATCCAGTTAGACCCAGCTTCCCATCAGCGATGACAGATGTCAGGAGACACGAGCATGCAGGCTTCAAGCACGAAGGTGAATTATGAGCAATTTTATATCCAGCTGCGGGGTGGGAAAAAGATACTCTCAGATGTTAAGGGTTAAGGTTGGCCTCTCCCATGCAATTTCTAAAGAATTTCCCTGAAGATTGCGGGTGGGGGGGACAAGTGGCGAAATCGAGAAAGAGATGCATCTGGGGCCTCGAGAAAGCAAGCGGAGAGCTAACTTTCTGGGAGCCAAGGGGACCCCGGGTTTTGAAAGCCATCACCCTCTTCTGAATTTCAACACAATTGTCTTAAGATCATTGATGAAAACAATTCTAAGAAATCTGATAAGAAGATTACAGAGCTGGATGGTATTTGAGATAAAGTTAGAAGCATGAACGTCTCTGGTGGCATGCAATTGTGATCACAATGCTGTTAAGGCAGAGACAAGTGGATCCTTAGGGTTGTCTGGGCACAACCCTTACCTTTTGCCCTTCTCTTCTATGACCTCAGTGACTTACTGGCCTGTTTTCTTTTGTCCTCTGCATTATGTACAGCCCATGGCTCTTCGACCATGCATTCTAGAGCTTTTCTTTGGTGATGTCACTTGTGAGTCCCTTCTGTCCCCTAGAACCTAATTCTGCAGTGTTCGACTTGACCATCTCTAAGGCCTATATGCATGATGGATGCCAGGTGTCTCCCCTCTCCTGCTTCTTCCCACCCCACCAATGCTACCTGCTTCCTGTCTGCATTCGTTGACTAGCCCCGCCTCACCATGGGCATCTTATCACCACAGCCCTGAGTATGCATATGGAAAACGTGCTGGTGCTCTGACCACCATGCATGCTTCTTCAGGGCCTTCTCCTATGGCCTTTGGTAAGTTTGGAGGATTAGTTACTTCACTCATTGCAGGAAGAGTTTATTCAGGTACACAAATGGTGGGTACAGTCCGACATAGTGGGAGAACATGGTGGCAGACTGAGGGGGCTGGTCACATGGCATTTGCAGTTAGGACTAAGAGGGGGATGAGTGCTGGTCCCCCCACCTCTCTAGTTCTGTCTAAGACTCTGGCTCACAGATCAATGCTGCCCACAGTGAGGATGCCCCCTTCAGTTAACCTAATATGGACATTCTCACAGACATGCCCAGAAGTTTGTCTCATCGATGATGCTCCATCTTGTCAAACTGACCATCAGTAACAGCCATCATAGTTGGATAATGAATCATCTGAGATAAATTTTAGGTAGACCTTGGGTCCGCAAAGAAACATTGACTTCAATAATACTTCTATAATAATAGTTTGTTTGGTGTTTTTTGTTTGTTTCTTTGGTTGGTTGGTTGGTTGGTTGGTTGGTTGGTTGGTTGGTTGGTTGGTTGGTTTGATTTTTCAAGACAGTTTCTCTGTGTAGTCCTGGCTGTCCTGTAACTCTCTCTGTAGACCAGGCTGGCCTGGAACTCAGGGACCCACCTGTCTTTGCCTCCTCGTTAAAGGTGTTTGGATTAAAGGTGTGTGCCACCACACTCAGCTAGAAAATAGTTATTTTTCATTAAAAATGTTTTATTACATTTAGCATGTGTGTGTGTGTGTGTGTGTGTGTGTGTGTGTGTGTTTACGTGCATGCACTCAAGAGTGTGCATGTACACATGCACATACATGCCATAGCATACATATGGAGTCAGTGGACAGCTTGCAGGAGTTAGTTCTCCATGTGGGTCCAATGGATCAAACTGAGATCATCGGGCTTAATATCAAGTTTCTTTACTCACTGAGCCATCTCACCTGACATCCGCCCTACACTTTTTTAGACAGAATCTCTTATATCTCAGGCTTGTCTCAAAATTCTATGTAGCTAATATTGTTGTTTGTTTTTTACTCGTTGGAAGGGCTGACCACCAAGCTCCCAAATAAATCACACACAGAAGCTTATTATTAATTATCTATGTCCAGCCTCAGCTTGGCTTGTTTCTAGCCAGCTTTCGTTAACTTTAAGTTATCCCATCTGACTTTTGCCTCTGGGCTTTTACCTTTCTCTTACTTCTGTAATCTTACTTTCA
>NC_050453.1:71395648-71445648 GCF_903995425.1 Onychomys torridus
CCTGTATCTGTGTGTGTCTGTGTGTCTGTGTGTCTGTGTGTCTGTATGTGTCTGTGTGTTTCTGCTTCCTCTGCTCATTGTTTTATTCAGGCCCCTCTTGGGTTGGCTGAGGGTAACTCGTGAAACACAACAATCTCTAGAGAATCCACTGACTTTTACCTCACCCCAGAAACAGAGTGTCCTCTGGCATCCCTAGGACAGCCAAGCTGAAGCATAAGAGTCTCCACCACACATAGAATACTGGTGGATCCTCATGGTGCTTGGTAAGGGTGTGGTCTGTCCTCCAAGCTAGACTGTATTCCTGTCCTGGTTTCCTTTCTGTTGCAGTGCCAAGACACCTTGACCAAAAAAAAAAAAAAAAAAAAAGGCGGGGGGGGGGGAGAAAGTGCTTCATTTCAGCTCACAGTTCCAGGCTACAGTCTATCACTGTAGAGAATTCAAGGCAGGAACTTCAAACAGCTAGTCACATCATATCTTGTCAAGAAGAGAGAGAAATGAATGCAGAGATGATCACCTGCTTGCTTGTGCTCAGCTCAGTATCTCTACTCAAACAGTTCAGGACCCACTGAAAGCCCCATGAGGCACTCGAGTGGCAAGGCCCTACCCATGAGGACCTCCGACCACCAGGCCCCATCCCCCAGACTACTCTAATGGCCTTAATGGCCATTTCCACCCATGCAAGATGTAGGCAGCTCGGCTCTTTCTTACAGAGAAAATAAAGCCCAGGATCAGGCCACAAAAATCCCATCAATTTCTTAGTTTGCCCCAAAATCGGGCCACAGAATCTCACCAATGCCAGGCCACCCTGGAAAGCTCTGTACACCCCCCCACACACACAGTTAATCCTATATAAAGCCTGCCTCCTGCTCCATTCTTTGTGCTTTTCTCCTAAGCATCCTCTTGTGTCTTTCCCAATAAATCTCTTGTGTGAGGTTTGTTGTGGGCTGTGACTTTGTGATATTCCTTGGCTCCTAACTGCCAGGATTCCATTCCTTTCAAGATGTAACACTTACACCTACTGTGGCCTAGACATCAATTACTTAATACAATCTCCCACTGGCCAATCCATTGTAGACAATTCTCTACTGAGTCTTTCTCCCCAGATGATTCTAGGTTGTGTCAAGTTGACAATTAAAGTTAATCAACACAATTACTGTGTCTCAAATATGTGAGAGTATGACAAAGGAGTAAAGCTTTGGAAACAAAGAAGGTTGGAATGAATGGGCAAGGACTAAGGGTCAGTGGAGCCAGGGGAGTGGGTAAATGGGAACACTCTATATTGCATGCATGTATGAAAGGTCCAAACTTTTAATTAATTTAAACTAACTGGTTGCCAAAATGACTTAGTGGTAAAGGTGCTTGAAGTCAAGGCTCACAGTCTCATTTAAATCCTTGTAACCCAAGATATCCTCTGACTTACACACATGAACACACACACACACACACACACACACACACACACACACTAAATGTAACTTTAAAAATAAAAATGCATTTTAAAAACTAAGAAAAAGAATAATAAGAATAATTGTCATATTTCAATTTTCTTGTGGCTCCTACTGCACATGCATACCTGTACATATGTATGATATGTATGCACACACATGTCCTTAGATAAAAGCTATACCAAACAAAGAAAACAGTTAAAAATATAGCATTAGTTTGGACAAAAAAAATCATTTACTGGCTCTACTGTAAAGGGATATTGCCTTCAGAGGTCATATATGTTGGATAACACTGAACGTACCACAATCCTATGATGTTACTTTTGTAGTTTTAGATGTTGATTATCTGTAGAGTCAACCATGACAGCGGTAGCATCTGCCATGAAAACAAAGGTGGTGAGTGTCGGTAAGACTCTAGGTAGAATTCACTGAGGAGGGCAGATGTACTCTGAGTGTGGGCAGCACCACTGCAGAATGCATTAAAAGTATACAACAAACAGACTGAGGAGATGGCTCAGTTGGCAAAGTGCTTAGTGAGCAAGCATAAAGGGATCATAGATAACTTTGAAACCCCAGAACCCATGTAAAAAGCCAGGTGCAGCAGCATACATCTGCAACCTCAGAACGAAAGAGGTGGAGACAAGTAGAACCTTGGAGTCTGCTGACCAGCCTGTCTAGCCAAATCAATGAGCAGTGAGCCCCAATTTAGTGGGAGACTTTGTCTTAAAAACTAAAGTGGAGGGAAACTGAGGAAGACACTCAACATTGATGTCTGTGTCCTCCGTTCTCTCTCTCTGTCTCTATCTGTCTCTCTGTCTCTGCTCTGTCTCTGTCTCTCTCTCAAACACTCATACACACACATATGACACACATTTAAAAAAGAGGTAAGGAGAAAAGTCTCACTCTCCTATTGCTATGCCTTCCCAACCATAATGGACTGACTGTAGCCTAAAACTCTGATTCAAAACAAACCCTTCCTTCCTTAAGCTGTTTTGGGGTTATTATGTCACAGAAACAAAAAAAAAAAGTCACCACAAGAAAGTCTCAGTTCTCTCTCCCCAGAAGGAGGAAACAAAGCCCTAGAACCTTGAAGATTGACTTACACAGTAAGAATTTTTGAAGGACAAAAATTAAATCAATCTTTTCTTTAAGAGGAAAGCCACCTTTGTGAACAAATACAGTCTGAAGCATTGGCAGAGGTCAGGGTAAGGCAGAATTGAGGTTATACTTGCAGAATTTCCCAGCAACTCCAAAGTGAGTTAGGCCATAAATGAGGCTTCAGCATGCAGAGTGTAGGGAAAGCTTCTGCCCTTCTGTGCAGAATGCTTTCCATAACAGCTCTAACTATCTGAGCTCTATTTCTATAATTTCTAGATCTATAATCTGGTGAAAAGTAACTTCAAAGAAATTGCTCCTGTGAACAAATTTGCACACTGAGGAAATTAATGATTGTCAAGTTTTCCCAGTAAAAACTCCTGGCATTATCCATTTATCGGTCTTGGCTGCATGCTAATCACCCCTCCCTTTCTGTTCCATTCAATCTCCACCCATTCCTTAAGATCAGGGAGCCAAGTAGTGTGTGCTCATTTAACACCCAAAGCCACACTGGGCCTCCTTGCCCAGTGCTATCACACTTCAGCCACACTAGATCATTAAGCACTCACCAGTGTATTTGAATGCAGTTATTCTACATACTAATGTCTCAAAGTGCTTCAATTAGATTAGGATTTCTCTGAAGCTCTGTAAATGCTAGGGATGGAACTAAAGTGGTAGAGCCCTTGCCTAGCATGCAGAGAGCCCTGGGTTCCATCCCCAGCACTAAGTATGGTGACACCCACCTGTAATCCTAGCACAGGGGAGGGATGGAAACAGGATGATCAGAAGCTCAAGTCATCCTCAACTGCATAGTGAGCTTAAGGCCAGTCTTGAACATGAGACTACCCCTCTCAAAAAATGTAAGATGTGAATTATACCTGAATCCATGAGAGATGCAAGAGCTTATGACTATCCATTCCTTTACTGATCAGATAAAGAGGATTTGGGAGAGAATACCAGCCTGAACCTTACATAATGGAGTCACTGCGGAGCTCTCTCATCATAAGCCCTGGGTTTCCACTCTGGGCTCCCGTCTTCTTAACTGCGCTATCTGCTTTCTGACTCGGTTCCTCTAAAATACACAAAGTGAGAGGAATTGCTGTATGTGTTTGACATGATGTTGTGAAGAGGACACACGCTGCTGGGTCAAGGGGCCTGGTCCGATCTGCCTATGATAGGAACATCCAGAGATGCTGCTGTAATTATTTCATTTGGAAGAATCATCATCCTTCCAGGAAAAAAACATGAGATCCAAGTTTAGTTGTTCTTCTATAGATATATCAATCAACAAATAAATTTTTTTAAAAAGATACAGACAGTACATATACATCATACACATATGAAGAAAAACAGTAAAATCTAGTGGGTTTTGGAGTCAGTAATAAAGAAAAAAGGGGGGAATTGCTTAAGATGTAGACCTGATGCTCTAGAAAGATTCCCAGAGATAGGATTTCTAAGTGGAGGGAAAAACTGATACAGGAGCTCCACATAGTAGGTCCTTTTCTCGTGGTTGTGACAAAATGCCTGACAAGAAGCACTTTAAGAGGAAGGGTTTATTCCCACTTCCAGTTCGACTTCTTGGTCTTGGCAGGGAAGGCGCTGTAGTAGGAAGGAGAGGATGGCTGGTCACACTGCATTCACAGTCAGAAGCAGAGAGAGAGGAAAGTGGGGCTAGTCTGTTTAAAAACCTCAATGCCTGGCCCTAATGACCGACCTCCTTCTCTATCAAGGCTCCACCTCCTAGGGGTTCCACAGCCTTCCCAAACAGCATCATCAACTGGGGACCACATTTTCAAACAAGCAAACATTTTACACACAACCATCATAGCACCGGTTGGCCTTACCTTTCTGTTGCTATGATGAAGCACTCTGACCCAAAGAGAGATGGGGAAGAAAGGGCTGCTTTGGCTTATGCTTCCTGATCACATTCCATCACCGAGGGAAGTCAGGGAAGGAACTCAAGACAGGCATCTGAAGCAGAAACCATGAAGACACACTGCTTGCTGGCTCATTCTCTGGTTCATTTACAGGTTCATGCTTAAGTAGCTTTCTTATACAGCCCAAAACAGTATAGAAATTATAGGATTAAAAAGGTAGATTATTGAATCTATTTAATCCAAAAAGCAACTATTAATCTCAAAATATTTTACATTGGATGGATTTTGGGTTATTGATATAAATTTAAGGTCAGTTTTGTTATACTGTATGTATGTTTCTGCTCTTGTTCAGCATATTGTATTTTTGCAGCTTATTTAAAAATGTAATGTATAATTAAGAAATATAGATTAATAGTCATCTATAGTAGTCAAACTTATAGTCATGTTAGGTATATTTTCAAAGTCATACACAAATTATTTAGATAGATAAATAGTCTTTAAACACTTCCAAGATCTATTGAATGACATTTAATATGTGTAATAACATAAGACTTTTCTTGACAGTGAGACACATCTGCTCCTGACAGCACCAATTTATTTTTAAAAAAGATGATGGACATTGGAGAACCTCCATATGAAGTTTTCTTCCTTTTTATGCCCAAAGCTAGCCATTTTTTGGGGGGGGACTGCCCTTGCCTCCAATTACTGACAGTATACTGTCCAAACTGGACAAGCAGAATGCTAGGCTGTATCAAGTTGGCAATCATTTGTAAGTAGGATGGTGTTCAAGTCACCAGGGTCACAGGAACTAAGATGAGAAGCTTGTTATCTCTTTCAAGTCAAATCTTGCTAAGTTCTCCATCTGTTTTGACATACTATACCTGATGCATCAGAGAATCATAAACAGCCCCTACAATTCAGTGACATCAAACAATGAAGTTTGTACTACAGTTTCCCCACCCTTCAGTGTGGTACTCTAAGTAGTGATGTGGTTGTAATTACAATAAAAATGGAACAACAAATGGCTGCATTTATTGAGCACTATCTCCTCCCAGGCACAGATACCTCAGTACTGCATGAGTGGCAGCCACTACCATTGACATTACTGCCGCTCTCTTTCTGAGAACAACCTTGCAAGGGATTCGTATTCTACTCTCTACGTCAGAAAACAGAGATTCAAATATGTTTGCAATTTTTCCTCTGAGGCATACAGATGTCATAATACCCCTATCTGCCTTTCCATCAGAGCACACTATTCTCTAAAGACCTTCATGTAGCCCCAGATTAACTCTCCAAAGGTTATGCCCATGAGTCTTGTTCCAGTTTCACTTCTGTTTCTGTTATAAAATAACTAGCAAAAAAGCAGATTAGAGAAAAAGGGATTTGTGTGGCTTACAGTTCAAGGTTAGAGTCCACTATTGAGGGACAAATCAAAGGCAGGGACCCAAAGAATCATAACACAGTCAAGAGTAGAAAAAAAATTGTCCATGCTGCCTGCTTGCTTGATCAGCTAGCTTTATTCATTCTTATACAGTTCCAGGAATGGTGCTACTACCCACAGTGGACTGGGTTAATTAATAATCAAAATAGCCCCTCACAGCCATACCCATAAGCCAATCTAATCTAGATTATTTCTCAACTCAGAATCATTCCCTAGATCACTCCAGGTTGTGACAAGTTAGTGTTTAAAACTAGCAGAAGTCTGTTGGGGGATATTTGATCACACTGTGAACCTCAAGTTTGCATTTGTATTAATTAAAAATGAACCATGGCTCAGGAGGCTGAGTTAGCAACTAGTTGACAGAAAGTAATTAAAGGGCATCTGGAAGAGATAGAGAAATGCACCGGAAGTAGTAGAGAGGGATTTTGAATGGCACAGGTTTTTGTTGTTGTTGTTGAGCAGAGTGGAAGAATGCTCTCTTTGGGAGATGCCAACAAGGAGAGAAGGTTAGGTAGTTGCTATTCAACCTCTCTGAGCTAGCAGGTTTTCACCCCAGCCTTTGAATCTCGAGTCTCATTTATAAATAGACCTGTAGAGATTTAGTTAAAGCTACCTTTAGAGGCAGCAGCAGAGCCTGTGCTGGCAGGAACAGAATTCCTGCCAGGCTTTCTGCCAGGCCACTGACAGAGAAGCAGGTTGGTAATTGCCAAGTCCCAATTGCTGGCTGAAATAGTAGTATATTAAGGCTCAGCCACTGTGCTGAAGTTAAAACAACAGAAGTGCTATGATTGAAACTCAAAATTTAATCAGTGTTTATGCTATCCAATGTCCAGTTCTTTAGGGTGCATTGTATGTACCTGTTTGTCTATATGTACATGTGTCTGGAGGTACCCTTGGAGGCCAGAAGAGGGTGTCAGATCTACTGGAACTGAGCCCAAGTACTCTGCCAGAGCTGCAAGTAGTCAGAATCTCTGAGTCAACTCTTCAGCCTCACCAACACCCACTCTTTATGCTTCTGCTTTGTAAGCTCTGGTATTTGGGAAGAACTCCTCTTCATTTCCATCTATTTAAGTTGTATTTATTATTAAAAAGTAAATAAATAAATAAATAAACTGGCAACACTTCTTCTGTGAAACTTTCCTGATCCTCTCCTCCAGTCGCATTCATTTGCTTCTTCTGAATCCCCAAAATTCCTCATTTCTGTTTATGCCATCGTCATCCACCAGACATCATTCTTATGAGAAGTAAAATCCAAAGCCCCTTCTAGATCTCAATGAGGATGCACAGCACAAGGAAAGCATTCCTAGGGGTCAGGTTTGGGTGCGTAGAAGCAATGGCTGATATTCACATAGTCCCTAGAAGTCAAGCTCAACCCAGACTAAGTAGCAAGATATCCTAAACCCATCTTCAGGGGCTAAAACAGGTCTCACTCAATAAAGTGCTTGTCATCTAAGCATAAGGGCCTTTGAGCTTCGAAACCCATGAGAAAATGCCAGCCATTGTGCATGGACTTGTAATCCTAACAATAGGAAGGTGGAGACAGAGGGATGCCTGGGGCTGTTAACCAGATAGCCTAGCCCAGTCTGTGAGTGCCAGGCTCATTGAGATGGCCTGTCTCAAAAGACTAGCTGGAGAGCTACCAAGGAAGATGTATTTTGAGACGGGGTCTTATTAATTTGCCCAGACTGATTTTTAAATCTGTAGGCCAAGCAGTCCTTAAATTTGTAATCTTCCCAATTCAGGCTTTCAAGTAACTGGGACTATAGGCCTGTATCACCATACACACACACACACACACACACACACACACACACACACACACACACACACACACCCTAAAAAGTAGGGTTTGAAAGATGGTTTAAAATATGACTGAACAAAATGTTGACAATTTCATCGATAAATTCCAGGTTTACTCATTTGCTGAAAGCAAAAGCATATGGCTCAGATAGTCAATATATTTACCATTTAAACTTCCACTTCTCTTGAGAAGAATATACTTATGCTTTATTGGAGTCCACACATGAAGAGATATGGAAAAGCTAGCATCATCTCTCATTGTCTGCTGCTACATAGACATATTTCCTGATGAAGGAGACCATGAATCATCAGTTGTTAAAGAAATGTGTAATCCATGGAAGACAGCGCTCAACATATACATGTATTTTTAAACTTTCTGTCCCCCCTCACACTATCTTTCAGGTAAGTCAAAACAATAAAGATCTAGAGAGATGGCTCAATGTGTAAGAGCACTTTCTGTGTAAACATCAGGACCTGTGTTTGGATCCCATTACCCACATGGTGGGTGCAGTCACAGGCACATCTGAACCCCAGTTCTGTAGGGGGTGGAGACAGGAGAACCACTGGGCCTCATTGGCTGCCAGCCTTGCTCTAGCTTAACAAGAAACCTTCTCAGAAAGGAATAGACAATATGACAAGTCAGGTCACCCAATGTCCTTCTCTGGCCTCTGTGTACACAATTGCATCTACAAATACATATATCACACATACATATACCACATACATACACATGAAAGGATAAAAAGGAAAGGAAAGGAAAGGAAAGGAAAGGAAAGGAAAGGAAAGGAAAGGAAAGGAAAGGAAAGGAAAGGAAAGGAAAGGAAAGGAAAGGGAAAGTCAAAAAATTAGCAAGCACTACACCAGTGAAACCAATGGACTGAGACTTTCCATTAAAAAACACCTAGAGTGACATGTGCCTTATTTTCCAAACTCAATCCAAGCAAGTATTCTGTACTACTGAGGTCATAACACATAGAAAGTGCCATCAGAATTCTCAAATAACAGCTATGCAGTACAAGAGAAGGTAGCTTAAAGAAGCCTTGGGCTCAAGTAGCTCTGAAAATCTCCACAAATTAAGGTCACTTCATTCTTGTAAAATAAGAGGAAATTCTGTGTGGATATAGAAGAAAGGAAAGACTAGTCAGCTCTCAACATGCTTGACAGAGTAATCGCTCACATCAGAAATGAAACTGAGGGGATGTGGAAAAGGTTGACAACATGCCCATACCTCATCAGAGAAGAAAAGTTGAAAGCTGGTGGTTAAAAATAGCCTGTTCCTACTCAAGAAACCATTTCTCACTTGACAGATAAGATGGAACGAAATTAGAAGCCCCAAGCTAGGCCCAATAACTTCCTGTTTGCTTCAAGGTGAGGGGATAGGATTTCAATACAACCCTTGTATTAAATCTCACTATATATATATAAAATTGTCGAGAGAATTCATTCCATTCAATCAATGACCTCTGGGCTATCTGGCCCAATGAGTACATGACTGGTTAAAACTGAGGAGGGGGCATGCTCCCTTTCTTAGGTGGTTGAGACTGAGTCAAGCTGCATGGAGCAGCTAGCAGTTGGTCCCCTTCCCACCTGAGGCAGAAGGACAGGATAGTGGCAGCTGGACTGGTAGGATTGGCGGTAGTGGTGTCTTCCTTGTTCTGTATTAGTGAGTCTGTTTTCCCACTACACACACCCCTTAATAAAGTTATGTATATACCTCTGAGGGTTTGTGCTTCATATAATTATCTATATTATACATATGTGTGTGTTATAAAATTAGAAAGCCATCCAATTATATTACAATATGATTCAATATAGAAGAAGACCCTGGATTAACACCTGAAGATGGAGCTGGGGAGATGGCTCTGTCAGTAAATGGCTTGCTATGCAAGCCCAAGTACTTGAGGTTGGTCCCCAAATGCACATTAAAAACAATAAAACTCTGCATCCTCAAACAGCCAGCTCATGCACTAAGGACAGGTCCCAGTCCCACTGCCTGGGTGCCTCCCAAACAGTTCAAACTATTCAATTGTCTCACTTATCCAGCAGGCCTGTTCCAGCTGGGGGCTCCACAGCCTTTAGTTCATAATTCATGTGCTTCCATTCGTTTGGCTATTTGTTCCTGTGCTTTTCCAATCTTGGTCTCAACAATTCACACTCTTATAGTCCCTCCTCTTTCTCAACAATTGGACTCCTGGAGCTCCACCTGGTTACACAGGGACACTTTGCTCAGCCTGGAAGGAGGGGACTGGACCTGCCTGTACTGAATCCACCAGGTTGAACTGAATCCCCAGGGGAGTCTTAGCCCTGGAGGAGATGGGAATGGAGGGGAGGGGATGGGGGGAAGGTGGGGACAGGGGCAAGAGTGGGGAGGACAGGGGACCCCATGGCTGATGTGTAAAATTAAAACACAAATACAATAAATAAAAAAGGAGAACAAAAAACAAACAAACAAAAAACCTCTGCATCCTCTCCAGCATGAGCTGTCACTTCTGTTTTTAACCTAGCCATTTTGGCAGGTGTAAGATGGAATCTCAGAGTCATTTTGATTTGCATTTCCCTGATGACTAAGGATGTTAAACAATCCTTTGTCTTTTGGCTATTTAAGATTCATCTGCTGAGAATTCTCTGTTTAGACCTGTACCCCATTTTAATTGAATTATTTGGTTTGTTGATATCTAGTTTCTTTATATATTTTGGAAATTATCCCTTTGTTGGATGCGGAGTTGGTGAAAATCTTTTCTTTCTGTGGGCTGTCATTTTGTCCTATTGATGGTGTCCCTTGCCTTACAAAATCTTTTCAATTTTGTGAGGCCCCATTTATTAATTGTTGATCTTAGTGCCTGTCCTATTGGTATTCTATCAAGGACACAAGAAAACCCACAGAATCAATTAACCTGGGCTGCTAGGGACTCATAGAGACCAAACCAACAACCAGGGAGCCTGTATGGGACTGACCTAGGCACTCTGCATATATGTTACAGTTATGTAACTTGGTCCTCTTGTGGGACTCCTAACAGTGGAAACAGGGGCTGTGTCCAATGCTTTTATTTGCTTTTCAGACCCTACCCCTCATACAGGGTTGCCTTTCCCAGCTTTAGTAGATAGGGAGGTGCTTAGTCTTACTGCAACTTGATATGCCATGTTTTGTGGATATTCATGTGAGACTTCCCTTTCCCTGAACAGAAATGGAGGGGAGTAGATTAGGTGGTGGGAACAGAGTGGAGATGGGGGGAAGGACTGGGAGGAGAGGAGGAAAGGGAAAGTGTGGCTGGAGTTAAAACAAACAGATAAATAGATAGATAGATAGATAGATAGATAGATAGATAGATAGATAGATAGATTTTAATAATAATAGTAATAAGCCAAGCAGGAATGGTGCCCATTTATAATCCCCACTGTGGGAAGGGACAGACAGGCAGAATCATGGGGCTCACTGTCCAGCCAGCCTAGCCAAATCAGGGAGCTCTAAGTAAAAGTAAGAAGATCTTGTCTCAAAAATAATATCCAATGGATACAACATCCAATGGACCAATATCCAAGACTGACCTTTGACCTACACACACCCAGGATGGGAGGGACAGGTAAAGAAGACCTGAAGATGGTAGATGAAGTCTGGGATCCTTTTTTCATTTCCAGAGAACCTCTCAGAACTCACAGGGAGGTGTGCCGGAGGAAGACAACCCAAGTTGTTACACTAAGTCAAGAAAGAAGGTTGCAGTAGAGGGGACAGTATTACAACTGTTGTTTATTTTGATCCTTCTAAAGCAGTGCTCCAGCTTCCAGAAAGCCCAGCACCCCCTCTAGTTTTATATATTTTTTAATCCATCTTATCTCACTGAGACAAAATTTAATGACAATATAAGTTATCTATATGTCTTTCCTTTACCTTTGGAGAAATACATAAGAATACATGTGTGGGGGTGGGAGAGAAGACTCAGGGTTTAGGAGTGTATAGTGTTCTTGCTGAGGATCCCAGCTCACTTCCCAACACATCACACAGCTTACAGCCACTTGTCACTCCAGCTCTAGGGGATCTGATGACCTCTTCTGACCTCTTTGGGCACTGCACTCACATGGCATATATATGCACACATGGGCACACACACATACATAATTTAAATATATATAAATAAATCTAAAAATAATAAATCTATGAATATATAAATGAGATAATATTTATTTCCAAGACTCTAGAACAACTAAACTAGAAATAGGAGGAAATCATCAACACCGGTACCCAGAATCACCTGGATCCACTATGCAGGAATCAGGACCAAATGCAAGCAACTGCTACAGATATGCTGTGTGGATAATTGCCATTTTAATGTGAGTTTTCAAAATCAATGAATAACTCAAAGTCCAAAACATAGCAAAAGTGTTCATTTCAACATGTGTTCTGTAGCTCCATTTCCTGAAGAGTCCTTGTTAAAACTCTAAAAAAAAAATATTACATGGTCATCAGAAAGCTACACACCAAATTTAATGGGTTTTGGTGAGATTTCTCATATATATGAATGGACGGATGAGTGGATGGATGGATGGATGGATGGATGGATGGATGGGTGGGTGGATGGAAAGGTGTTTGACACATGGCATGAAGGCCAATGGATTAATTCACAATGGTGTGTCAGACATTGTATGTAAACTGAAGGTCCTAAAAGAAAACAAAAAGAAGAAAAGAGATGCAATGAAGGAGAGAGAAAAGCTGCACCTGTGTTAAAGATTCTCCAAGGTCAAATGACTAATCTTCAAGATCACAGAGAGCTAAAATGTTGTAGACCAGAGCCCAGTTATCTTCAGCTACTTTTAGTCCCTTTAAAGGTATACACTGCCCACACCTGTGACTGACCTAATATCTTGTCACTATCAAAACCTTACAATGAATATTCTTAAGAGACTATTAACTTTCAAAAATCCAAATGCTAAGAATGCCATCACATAACATCTGAAACCTACAAGAGACTTTTTCCTGCTTGTCTATAACTTGCCTGCCTGCAGCTCCCACCAATGAATTTCAAAAACCTATTATTTTATGACTTTTTTGTTATTTTGTAACTAATAAAATCTCATGTAACTTCTTCTATGGTAAAACCTAAATCAATGTTCCCTAGCCATGGTCCTCATATTTAGCTTCAGAATAAACTATTTCTTATTTCCTTTGTGTGAAAGCTGTTTTTGTGTTAACAGCTGGCTTCCCAGCATCCCTGGCACTGGTTGATTTTCATTGCCCAAAAATGTTGTGAGACACTGTACAGACAAGTACATAAATCTTAAAAGACACCAGTATATCAAGACCACAAGCAGCAAGCTAACACCCACACGTACACACACGTATGTAAAGAATAACAGTGTCTGTGGAGGTAGAGACTGAGGCACAGTACCAAGTTGTCACCCCAGCAGCCTGAGAAGTTCTCTGAATCTTTTAGTAACTTTGACAGGTACAACCAGAAACTTAGTGTCTCAGACAAGAAAAATAATGTCAGGAAAAGCCAGCATAAAGCAGAACTGGGGTTCACTAAAAGACATCTTTAATATGAGACAGATTTTAAGTAAGAGAGTTGAGAGAAAACAAGACCCACCAAACCATGGGTATGGGCTTCTCTTGAGTCATACTACATTGCCTTTACAGTAGGCATATATGGGATTTGAGTGGACTTCATTGTCTTTACAGTAGGCATGTGTGGGATATGAGTGGTTTTGAAGCTAGTATCTTCAGAGGGTGTCTAAGTATCCTAAACAAGATCTGAGAGGCCAGGCTGGGTTACAGTTGTTAAGGAAAGAGCCTAGATGGTTGACATGCAGGAAAATGGGAAATCAATGTAAACAAAGTTACAGTCTTGTTTGATACTTTCAAGGTACATCTGGGAGAGGAATGATGTCAACTCAAGGCCACATACACACAAGCCTTAAGCCTGCCTCACCCATATGTTAACCTAACATACCTGCATGTGGAAGGAATATTCTGTGTGACAGCCTTCACAGCAAATGGAAACTGTGCTGGAATTCTTGCCTCTCAGCTGGCAGCAGCTTCAAACTGATCCCATGATCCTGTCTTTCTATCCTGCCTCAAGGGGAGGAGGAGAAGGGAAAATGAGGCAAGGCATGAATAATGAGAAGAAACATCTGTATATCTGATACCCATATCTAAAGGAAAAGGTCAACGTGCTTATAAAAATATCCAACATGGCAAACTATGCTCTATCAATCTCCAGTTCTTGTTAGCACCTAAGGCTTCAAGAGAAAGAACACACATGCCTTCCACCAGCTTTTCCATCTGCACAAGGAGGAAATTACCCTTTGACCCTGGAAGCTATTTATTAATGACCCAAGGCTTGAGCTTGGATGGCTTTCCTCATTAGTGCATGACTGCACTGCAAACATTATTGCCAGCCAGCAGATTATAAAAGCATAAAGAGAAAGTAATTAGTGCAATCATTTTACATAGAGTAAATTCTAGTGCAGCCAGTTTGTCAGAGATGCAATTTCATGGGATCACAGCCATGTATTATTGGAGTTATGGGAAACTGTTAATTTGTTATTTGAAATAAAGTCCTTATCTCTGGCCAGTTAGCTCAATTAGTCAGTGTCTGATGCTAAGAAGGCCAAGGGCAATCAGCTTCATCCAGGACCATCCAGCTTGACTTTATAACATTGCTCAACTGTTTACCTGTATTCAGAGGGGAGACTAACCACCCCAAGCAGGATGTATCCAAGCCTTCCATGAGGAATATGACTCAGTAAGATGTGCAGAGAAAATGTAAACTCAAAATGCATGTGCAGGGAGATGGGGAGATGGCTTAATGGAAGCAGTGAAAGTCCTAAAGCATGAAGACACCAAAGCCCACATGCAAAGCCAATGCAGTGACATGCATCTGTCTCCAGTAGTGCTATGGTTGGAGGCAGGCAGCTCCCACGAGTTCATTTGCCAGCTAATCTAGCCAATTTTGAGCTTCAGGTTCATTTACTGAGTATATTATGTTTAAAAAATAAAATAAAACAAAATAGAGTGGAGAGTGACTGAGAAAGACATTCAGCGTTGACCTCTCACCTTCACATACACATATGCACAAATGTACTTGCAGAAAGAGCAATACTAGAGTCCTTTGTGATGGTGATGGAGCTGTTCTGTATTATGGCTATGGTGATAAAGTCACAGGCCTACACATGTAATAAAGCTGAACACACACAAATATACATAGTACACACATACACACACATCCAAGTATAAATAATGCTGCAGAAAACTGAGCAAGACCAGTAGATTATATCAAGGTAAGAATGTTGGCTGTGACATTGTACTACTAATTTACAATCATACTGACATATTTTTATTGAATTTGGAAAAATACACATAGGATTGGTGGTGGCTGGGAAGATTCCTCAGTAAGGAAAGTGTTTCCTAAACAATCATGAATATCTGAGTTTCTACATGGAAATAGTAGTGAACTCTGGTAATCCTGGTGCTAGGGAGGCAGAGACAGGAGTATCCCTGGGTCACTATGGTCAGCTTCATCTAACTGAAGAGTCCTAGGCCAATGAGTGACCCTGTCTCAAAAACAAGGCAGATTATTACATGAGAAATAAGACCTGAGGTTGTCTCTGGCTAACACACATACACACACACACACACACACACACACACACACACACACACAGAGAGAGAGAGAGAGACAGACAGACAGACAGACAGACAGAGACAGAGACAGAGAGAATAATGTATAAAATTCAAAGTTTAGATATTCAAACTCACCTTTCTCTAACATTGTCAATTTTATTCATATTAGGCATCTATCATTTAAGTGAGTTAAAGTGAATTCTCAGTATTTAGATTTTCATACAAGTAGAAAATTAGTAAGTAGTCTTTCCAAAAATTATTGCCAGTCATCCAAAACACAAAATCATCCCAAATACAAAATGATATATTAAAAAGAAATAGACACACTGGTAATGTTTCAAAAATGACTGTCATCTCAAGTAAACAGCCAAGTCAGATTCTCATCTGGGGTTGCAAGTCCTTTTTGAGTCAATCTTCTGAGATAGCCAAAAAGAAAACTATGTAATATTGGAGGGTATATTTAGCCTTTGGCCACAAGTTTCCCATTTGACAAATAAACAGAGGTGAGATGTGGGATCATTTTAGAATGGCCCGCAGCACAATTTTGTGGTTTCAATTTTAGAGGACTCTCAGGAAATAATTAAATAAATAACCACCAACAGTTATGCTGGTTCTGATTCTATGTCACTGGGTCTATAAAGAAGCAGGTCTCTGGCGAGTTTGATAGAGAGGTGTCTTATTACAACCCAGCCTTTCACCACTATGCCAGGTTCAGTGATGACCCCCAAAATTTGAAATCCTCTATCTGCTTGGACTCTCAAAGTGGACAAGACCGTTTGGAAGTAGGGTGTTTACAGATTTAAGGAAAGTGACTTTGAAATGACAAATTAGTGTGGATTACAAATCCAATGGTTGATGTCCTTGTAAAAAGAATAGAGGATACCCAGAGATAGACATAAGATGAAGGTCATACAGTAATAGAGGGAGATTGGAAGGATGTAGTCATAAGCCAAGGATTATTAGCAACCGCTAAAAACCAAAAGAAAATCATGAGGTCTTCAATACAATCACTGATAAACAATAATGTAAAAGTTTATAATTTACCAAATATAGAGAGGGAGAAGGTATTATGTTCACTCAGAGTTGACAGTCTACTTAAAGAGAGAAAAAGCAATATACAAATAAGTAACAAGTACAAAATAATATAGGACTAGGAAATTTGATGCAGAGGTTGAAGAAGGCTCAGTGGCTAATAGCACCATACTGCTCTCTAGAGGACCTGAGTTTGGCTCCCAAAGAAGTATGACTCACAACTGTAACAGATACTCAGACCTCAGCACAACTGATACCATAATGGAAGTACCATTTAAGCCTTTAAATTCAACATGTAGATAGCACCATCTACCAAAACAAAAACAAAGACCTAATCCACCAAAGTCCATAGTTTTGGGAAAGTCTCTAAATGTATTATCCTTGCTTTTTGTTTTTTACAGTTCTGCTTCTGGCTAACTGCTCTTGCCAGCCGATGTTTGTCAATCCAGGATGTGGTTTGGGGCTTAAAAATTTACCCTGAGAACTCCTCCCCACTTCTCCTGTGTAGTTGAAGGTTTTCCTGTATCCTGCCTGGTCCCCAGCCACTCAGACCCAAATAAACACACAGAGGCTTATATTAATTATGAACTATATGGCCATTAGTTCAGGCTTATTACTGACTAGCTCTTACACTTAAATTAACCCATAATTCTTATCTATGTTTAGCCACATGGCTTGGTACCTTTTTTCAGTTCTGCCTTGTCATCTTGCTTCCTCTGTGTCTGGCTGGTGACCCCTGACTCTGCTCTTCCTCTTTCCAGCATTCCTTTAGTCTACTCACCCCACCTACACTTCCTGCCTGGCTACTGGCCAACCAGCATTTTATTAAACCAATATCCAAAAGCATTATCCCACAGCATTTACCCTTTTCTGTCTAAACAAAGGGGAAGGTTTTAACTTTAACATAGTAAAATTACATATTTATGAGTCTAAAGTTTCATATCTAATTTATCTTTTATCATAACCAAGGAAAATTATAACTACCTAGTCTTCAACTATATCAAAGACCTCAGAAGGATATAATATTACCTAAGTAAACAGGAAGAACATTGTAAACAACTTACAAAACTCTAGAATGACAGAGACAGCTGGTTGCCTGGACAGTCACCCAAAGTTCCTCTGCAACATTAGAGCATCCATTTTTTAGCCTACAGGCCTAGAGTCTCTCAGTTGCTTCTCTCTATGTCCTGTAGAATGTCTGGCAGTTTCTTTGCAAAGCAAGAATCTGAAGGACCATCTCACCTTGCAAAGTTCAGTGGTCACCTTCCTATGGGTCCTGCATGTTGAGTTTATACAGCCTATTGTCAATCAGTAGACACAAGGACTTTTTTTTTTTTTTTTGCTCAGTGCTTAATTTTTGCCACAAAAAAAGCAACTCCATAATAAGTTTCTTCAATGCCCATTATCTTCTATGAAGTAAATTGGGGCTACCAGGAACAGAGATTATCAATGTCCAAAAGTTAAAGTTCTTAAAACATTTTAAATGCCATATTCTGTAGGTCTTTAAAGTGTTTGAAGATTATCTACCTAATTGAAATATATCTATGTATACCTGGAGAACTTAACTAACATGACTGTAAGTTTGATTATCATAGATGAGTAATTATTAATCTGTATTTCTCAATTATACACTACAATTTCAAATGAGTTGTATAAACAAAATACTTTAAAAAAGAGTAGAAATATACATACAGTATAACAAAATTAACTTTAAACTTGTAATAAACTAAAATCTATAGCAATGTAAAACATTTTACAAAAGTTGTTTCTCTTTAAAAGTATATTCAGTAGTCTACCCTTTCATCCTATCATATCTATAATATCCCCTTTTCTTTTTTTAGAAAGAAGTTGCATTTATAATAAACTCTCTTTAAATAAAAATAAACATTTATAAAGAATATTTTGGGAATTTGGGCATAACTTCTCATACTACTTCCTGCTGATAGGGGGTGCTGCTAATCTTATGGGAATCCTGAGAAAATTAAGATTATAATCATGTCCTGACTGGAGTAGTCTGTGAGGCTGCATTGTCTCTGCCAGTTGCTTTGAAGCTGTTTTGGGTGTTGGATCATCTGGGCCATGGCTGTCATTGGAGACCTTTCGGGGGGGGGGGGGATCAAACCTGATGTATCTTAACCTGGAACAAATCCATAGCCTCTTGCTTCCTGTGGAAACAAAAGCAGAGCCTCATTTCCAAAGCAAAATATCCTTCAATCCAAATTTTGAAGTCAAAATATCTTTAAAATATACATATTGTTTTAATAAAATATACATATTGTTTTAATTGAGTAGCCTTTACAATCAAATGTCTCTCTGCAGTTAAAAATCCCAAAGATAATATAATCCAGACTCTCTATGTGATTATGTGGCTTATTTTTATATTACTTTTACTTTCTGTTTAAAGACTTTATTTTTTAAAACTTTCTATTTCTTTACATAACTGTCTACATTCCTTTTCCTCTCTCTTCCAACCTTACATACATTTTTACACACACTGTAAACTGTTTAGGGTTTATCTCATCTGAATCTGTTTTATTGTGAATCTATTGCTTTAAACTGGAGAGTGGTTAGAACAGAAGTGGCAGCCTTGGCTATTGACTCCACCCACCTCAGCTTTTCAACATGGTGGTGGTACATTTACTGCCAGCTCTGGGGGCCATGCATACCAAC
This sequence comes from Onychomys torridus, assembly GCF_903995425.1. Taxonomy (NCBI): domain Eukaryota; kingdom Metazoa; phylum Chordata; class Mammalia; order Rodentia; family Cricetidae; genus Onychomys; species Onychomys torridus. The sequence goes on from NC_050453.1 coordinate 71,414,624, forward strand.
AGCTCTCAGAAGCAGTGGGTCTATGCCTCCATAAAAGTAGTGTGTAGCCCAGAAACATTTTTTGTCCGTACCAACAAAAGCTATATCCACCATGCACCATGCTGTACAGACACCAATGTGTACAATGGCAGGAATCTGCCATGCTGCACTCAAGTCCATATGCTGTGAACCCACCATACTGTAGCTCAAGTCCACATACCATGGCATCTCTGTATCTCAACCAGCATGAGACATGAAGTAGAAAGCTGGTTTTGGCTCCATTATTGTGTGTTTAGAAATCCTTTTAAAACTCGTTTATACCTTATGAAAATTCAAGAGCCCCATGTTGATACACCAATTGTAGTTGAAGGTTTTCCTGTGTCCTGCCTGGTCCTCAGCCACTCAGACCCAAAAAAAAACACACAACGGCTTATATTAATTATGAACTGTGGCCATTGGCTCAGGCTCATTACTGACTAGCTCTTACACTTAAATTAACCCATAATTCTTATTTGTGTTTAGCCACATGGCTTGGTAACTTTTTTCAGTTTTGCCTTGTCATCTTTCTTCCTCTGTGTCTAGCTGGCTACTTCTGACTCTGCTGTTAATGGAGACTCTAAAAGCCAGAAGGGCCTGACCTGCAGACAATAAAAGATCATGGATGCCATCTCAGACTACTATGCCCAGCAAAACTTTCAATTATATAGAATGGAGAAAACAATCTACTTCATGACAAAGTCAAATTTAAACAATATCTATCCATAAATCCAGCCCTACAGAAGGTACTAGAATGAAAACTCCAACCAAAGGAGGTTAATTACACACAAAAAACACAGGCAATAAATAACCTCATACCAGCAAAACACAAAGAAGGGAAACACACACTCACACTACCAACAACAACAACAAAATAACAGGAATGAACAATCATTGATCACTAATATCTCTCAACATCAATGGACTTAATTCCCAGTTTAAAAAACAGATACGGGTTTATAGAATGGATATAAAAGAGGATCCATCTTTCTGCTGCATACAAGAAACATACCTCAACAACAAAAATAGTCATTACCTCAGAGGAAAGGGTTAGGAAAAGATTTTTAAGGAAATGGACCTAAGAAGCAAGCTGGTGTAGCCATTCTAATGTCTAACAAACTAGACTTCCAACCAAAATTAATCAAAAGAAATGGAGAAGGACATTTTATATTCATCAAAGTGAAAATTCACCAGGAGGATACTACAACTCTTAACACCTTAATATCTATGCCCCAAATGCAAGGGAACCCGCATGAAACCTCACACATAAATCATGAGAGACTTCAGTACCCCACTCTCACCAATGCACAGGTCATCCAGATGAAAACTAAACAGATAAATAATGGAACTAGCGGACACTATGACTCAAACTGACCTAACATGTAGCTACAGAACATTTCACCCAATCACCAAATTATATACCTTCTCAGCACCTCTTGGAACATTCTCCAAAACTGACCACATACTCTGTCACAAAGCAAGTTTCAATAGATTCAAGAAAATTCAAACAACCCCCTTATCAAACCACCATGGATTAAAACTAGATTTCAACAATGGAAACAACAGAAAGCCTACGAACTCATGAAAACTGAACATCTCATTTCTGAATCAACAATGGGTCAAGGAAGAAATAAAGAAATTAACAACTTCCTAGAATTCAATGAAAATGAAAGCACAACATACCCAAACTTGTGGAACATAATGAAAGCAGTACTAAGAGGAAAGAAAACTAGAGAGACCTCATACTAGTTACCTAACAGTGCACCTGAAAGCTCTAGAACAGAAAGAAGCAGAGACACCCAAGAGGCATAGAAGGAAGAAAATAATCAAACTGGAGGATAAAACAGAAACAAAGAGAACAATACAAATAATCAAAGAAACAAAGAATTGGTTCTTTGAGAAAATCAAGAAGATAGGCAAACCCTTACCCAAACTAACTAAAAGACAGAGAGAGAATATTCAAATTAACTAAATCAGAAACAAAAAAAGGGGATCCAAAGTATAATTAGGTCACACTTCAAAAATGTATACTCCACAAAATTGAAAAATCTAAAAGAAATGGACAGTTTTTTCTGGGATAGATACCACTTACCAAAGTTAAGTTAAGAACAGATAAACAACTTAAGTAGACTTATAACTTCTAAGGAAATAGAAACAGTCATTAAAAGTCTCCCAAATAGAAAAGCCCAGGGCCAGATGGTTTTAGTGCAGAATTCTATTAGACCTTCAAAGAAGAGCTAAAATCAGTATTCCTCAAATCATTCCACAAAATAGAAACAGAAGGAGCATTGCCAAATTCATTTTATGAGGCTACAGTTACCCTGATACCCAAACCACAAAAAGACTCAAGAAAGAAAAAGAATTCCAGACTAATTCCTTCATGAACACTGATGCAAAAATACTCAAAAAAATACTTGCAACTGGTTCCAAAAACACATCAAAAAGGTCATTCACCATGATCAAGTAGATTTCATCCCAGAGATGTAGAGATGGTTCAACATATGAATTTTTGTAAATAAAATCTACCACGTAAACAAACTGAAAGAAAAAAACATATGATCACCTGAAAAAGCCTTTGGCAAAATCTAATACCCCTTTTTGATAAAAAAAAAAAGAGATTAGAGACACAAGGCACATACCTAAACATAATAAAGGCAATATTTAGTAAGCCAACAGCCAACATCAAATTAAATGAAGAGAAACTAAGAATAATTCCACTAAAATCAGGGACAAAACAAGGCTATCCCCTCCCTCTGTATCTAGTCAATATAATACTTGAAGATTTAGCTAGAACAATGAGACAACTATTGCTATAGCAAAGGAGATGAAGGGACACAAATTGGAAAGGAAGAGTCAAAATAACATTATTCACATATAATATGATAGTATACATTAAGTGACTCCAAAAGTCCTACCAGGGAACTCCTACAGCTGGTAAACAGCTTTAGTCAAGTGACTGGATACAAGATTAAGTTTTAAAAAAGTAGCCCTCTTATATACAAATGATAAATGAGCTGAAAAAGAAATCAGGGAATCAACACCCTTTACAAAAGCCTCAAATAATATAAAATATCTTGGTGTAACTCTAACCAAACAAGTGAAAGATGTGTATGTCAAGAACTTCAAGTAAAGCCTGGAGCCACCATGAAACTAGATCAGCCCCTCTGGATAAGTGAGATAGTTAATTAGCTTGAACTATTTAGGAGGCCCCCAGGAAGTAGGACCAGGACCTGTCCTTAGTGCATGAGCTGGCTTTCTGGAACCTAGGGCCTATGCTGAGTCATTTTGCTTAGCTTTGGTGTAGGGAGGAGGGGACTGGACCTGCCTCAACTGAGTCTACCAGGCCAACTGAATCCCCAAGGGAGACCTTGCCTTGGAGGAGGTGGGAATGAGTGGGGGATTGGGAGGAGGGAGGACAGGGGAATCTGTGGCTGATATGTAAAATTAAATTAGTTATACAATTAAAAAATGAAAAAAGAATTTTAAGTCTTTGAAGAAAGAAATTGAAGAAGATATCAGAAACTGGAAAGCTCTCCCATCTCATGGATTGGTAGGATTAACATAGTAAAACTGGCCACCTAAACCAATAGCAATCTACAGATTCAATGCAATCCCCATCAAAATTCCAGCACAATTCCTTACAGAACTTGAAAGAACAATATTCACTTTTATATGAAAAAAAAAAACCTCAGGCTAACTAAAACAATCCTATACAATAAAAAAAACTTCTAGAGGTATCACCATCCCTGCTTTCAAGGTGTACTACAGAGCTATAGTATTAAAAAGAGCTTGGTATTGGCATAAAAACAGACAGGCTGATTGGTGGAACCAAATCAAAGACCCAGACATAAATCCACATACCTTTTTTTTTTTTTGTAAAGGACACCTTTTTTTTAATAAAGAAGCCAGAAATATACAATGGAAGAAAGAAATCATCTTCCAAAAAATGGTGCCAATATAAGTGGATGTCAGCATGTAATAGAATGCAAAGTAAGCCATAGCTATTGCCCTGCACAAAACTCAGATCCAAGTAGATCAAAGACCTCAACATAAAACCAGATACACTGAACCTTATAGTAAAGAAAGTGAGGAATAGCCTTAAACACATTGGTACAAGAGACAACTTCCTGACCAGAACACCAATCTGTGTGGCACTAATATCAACAATTAATAAATGGGACCTCACGACACTGAAAAACTTTTGTAAGGCAAAGGACACCAACAAAAGGACAAAACTACAGCCTATGGAATGGGAAAAGTTCTTCACCAATCCCACATCTGACAGAGGACTGATTTCCAAAATATATAAAGAGCTAAAGAAATGACATCAACAAACCAAATAATCCAATCTGAAAATAGGATACAGACCTAAACAGATAATTCTCAACAGAGGAATCTCAAATGGCCGAGAAACACTTAAAGAAATGCTCAACATCCTTAGTCATCAGGATTCAAATCAAAACAACTTTAAGATTCCATTTTACACCTGTCAGAATAGCAAGATAAAAAAACACAAGTGACAGCTCATGCTGATAAGGAGGATGTGAAGCAAGGAGAACAATCTCCCTTTGCTGGTGGGAGTACAAACTTGTACACTTTGGAAATCAAAATGGCAGTTTCTCAGAAAATTGGGACCTGAAGACACAGCATAACACTTCTGGGCATATACCCAAAGGATGCTCCATCCTACCACAAGAACACTTGCTCAACTATGTTTGTAGCAACTTTATTTGTAATAGCCAGAACCTGGAAACAACCTAGATGCCCTTCAACCAAAGAATAAATAAAAAATAATGTGGTACATATACACAACAGAGTATTGTTCATCTGTTAAAAACAATGACATCATAAAATTTGCAGGCAAATGGATGGAACTATAAAAGCTCATCCTGAGTGAGTTAACCCAGACCCAGAAAGACAAATATGGTATGTATTCACTTATACATGGATGTTAGTCATAAAGTAAAGAATAACCGTGCCACAATCCACAGACCCAAAGAAGCTAAGTAACAAGGAAGGCTCAAGGGGGGGGGGGGGCACATGAATCTCATTGTGAAGGAGAAATAGAACGGGTATCACATGTGGACAGGAGGAGAAGTCTAGATTAAAGGAGTGGTCATGGGAAGAGGAGGGATCAGGTCAGGAGAGGATAGAGGAAGAGATTACTGGGAAAGAAAACTGGAATCAGGGACATCTCTAGGATGAGCGAAAATCTACTGCAGTAGAAACTCCAAGGAATCTATGAGAGTGACCCCAGACAATACTCCTAGGAATGGCGGATACAGAGCCTGGACTGGCCATCTCCTGTAATCAGGCAAGACTTCCAATGGAAGTTTGGGGACTGGGACCCCAAACCAGCCACATAACCTCTGACTTACAATTTGGCCTGCTTATAAGATATGCTTGGACAAAAGTGGCACAGAAATCATGGGAATGGCCAACCAATGACTGGTCCAGCTTGAAACCCATACAATGAGAGGGGGAGCCCACCCCTGACAATGCCTGGAAGGCCAGGAACCCAGAGGCTGGACAGCCCAGAGACCTAGGATACAACCATGCATGAACAGCTAAAAAAGAGAAAAAAAAAGTCAATGAAATGATTCCTAATAATATTCTGCTATACTCATAGATTGTTACCTAGCCCAAATGTTATCAGAGAGGTTGCATGCAGAAGAAGTAGATGGAAACAGATGCATAGCCAAACATTAAGTGAACCTCAGGAAGGTCTGTGGAAGAGGGAAGGAGGGATTATGGGGGCCTCTGGCCAAGCACACCAAGGAAAACACACAGAGTCAACTGACCTGGGCCCTCTGCACATGTGTAGCAGTTGTGTAGCTTGGTCTTTTTGTGTGACTCCTGGCAGAGGGAGTGAGGGCTGTATCTGATGCTGTTGCCTACTCTTGGGACCCTTTCTTCCTGCTAGATTGCCCTGTCTAGCCTTAATAGGAGAGGAGGTGCCTAGTCTTATTGCAACTTGATATATCATGGCTGGCTGATATACATGGAAGGCCTGCACTTTTCTGAAAGGAAGGCAGAGGGTAGGGGGAAGAAATGGGAGGAGAAGAGGGAGGGGAAATAATGGTCGGGCTATGAAAAAAACTAATTAGTTGATTACTTAATAAAAAATATCACCCTAAGAAAGATATGGACTGTACTGGACTCCCCCAAACACCCAGTGTAGCTGCCGGCCGGCTAATAAAGGCTTTCTATTGGCTTAGACCCATGTCTGAGAAGTCTTCTCTAGTGGATGGCCCACAACAACAACTACCTGTAACTTCAGCTGCAAGAGATCTAACACCATCATCTGGTCTCTACGGCAACTGTACACACATAGAGGCACATAAATACACATGATTTTTAAATAAAAAATCTTTGAAAAAGAAGTTTTATGTAGGTAGTGAAGGCTGGAGTTCTCAAAGAAATCTATGAATTGACTCTGGGTAGATACTGAAGTGAAGACAATTCATTATGAAAATTATTGATGGCATTTGAAAGAAGTTCCACAAGATAAAAATGCCACCTGTTAACAACATATTGACCAGGATGTACAAACTACCTTCTCTATGCATTATGGGCATCTCACATACATCATAATATTATAGCAAGACAATCATGAATGTTTTGAGGAGAAAGGGCATTGTACTGTACACTATTCACTCCCAGCACAGAAACCATCAGAGGCACCATGTGGAGCCATCAATGGGCTGCAGGCTGAGTCTGGACTTATTATTTGCTCAGTGGAGCTGACAGAAGCTGAGAAATATTGGCAAAGGGAGAAAAGTACGTTGCACCAAATTACTTTTTATTCCCTACTTAATAAAAACTTCCTAGTGTCTTCAGTTAGCCCAGCTGGGTTCATGATTCATGCATCATAAATGTATGAATGGAACAAATCTCTCTGTGTGTATACATGGGTGAGGATGTGTGCACCCATGCGTGCATGCAGAGGCCGGGGGAGAACATTGGGTATCCTGCTCTGTCATTTTCCACTTTATTCCCTTGAGATGGGATCCCCTGAACCTGGAGACAGGCTAGCAGCTAGCAAGTCCAAGCTATCCTTCCGGCTCCATGACCACAAACACAACACTGCTGCACTGTAGCCATGCCCAGCATTTTACTAAAATATGGGTGCTGTAAATTCAAACTCAGGTCCTCCTGAATGTTCGGGAAGGTGCTTATATCCACTGAGCCATCTCACCAGCCCCAGAGAAGTTCTAATTATGTGCTGAGGGTGGGCTCAGAAGAAGAAGCATGTCGGTGGCTGTGCTGTGGGATCATGGAGGAAGTATATCCTGGGGAAGTGGATTCACAAGGCATGCAGAAACCCAGCCACAGTCAATGTGGAGGGAAAAGGAAAGACACAGCAGTCTATACTTCTCAGGGTGCCCATGTTTTAGTCTTACTTCTATGTCTGTGATAAAATAAGCTGACAAACAGCAACTTAAAATTGCAGCATCAGTCATTGTGGAGAAATCAAGGTAGATACTTCCAACAGCTAGTAACATCAAATCTACAGTCAAGAGCGGAGAGAAAGGAATGCGTGCACTCTCACCTGCTTGTTATGTTCAATCTCATTCCTCCTCAGAACTCTCTGCCTAGGGAATAGTGTCTCCAACAGGTCTGGGACTTCCCACATCAATTAATTTAATTGAGACAATTGGCTCACAGGGCAACCCAAGGTAGATAACCCTTCACTGATACTCTTCCCAAGTGAGTCTAGGTTGTGTTGAGTTGACCATTAAAGCTAATATGATAACCTCATTGCTGCCCACACTTCCCAACAACTGAACCAGTTGTTGAGATCTGGAAAGAGAAAATGGTGGCCAAAAATACACTAGTGCCATTTGCTTAGAACTTTAGCTCTCTCTTTCAGCTTCACTTAAAACCCATTTTATAGATGCACAAGCTGAAGTAACTTCTTCAGTATCTTGATGCATTTGGAGAGGCCAAAAGGACCCAGGCTCTTGCTCAATACCCTCAACTAGACACGCTTTTCTGTCAAAGCAATATCTGTGCAGCTAGCTAAATAAGACTCACCATGCAAGCGTGATCTTGAACTTTCTCATCTCACCCCACCAAAGGTGAGTCTGTCACTGCCAACTCATCTCCTGTGTTCCAAGAAAGGAAATGATTACCTATCATTTTGGATTTCAGAATGGGCAGTCTCAGGAAGAGGAATAGAGGATCAAATGTTAACAAAGACTATGTCAGGCTGAAGTAAAGAAGGGGAATTGAGAGAAAGAAGACAGATCTTGTCACAGACGGGAACGGGGATAGGAAGCCCGAGCAGCATGAGCTCCAAGAAAACTAAGAAGAACAAAGCCAGCATCAGATGCGCTGCTGGGGGCAGGTGCTCTCTAGAAGAAAACACATAACCTGGAGCTGCTTCCATGACATTGTCTGGTTTTAGACTTGTTCTTCAGAAAATGGGGTACCAGGGAGCAGAGGAGATAGCTCAGTGATTAAGAGCTCTTGCTGCCTCTCCAGAGTTCAGTTTTCAGCACCCACATCCAGCAGCTCACAGCCATCTGTAACTCCAGCTCCAGAAGGCCCAATGTCCTCTTCTTGCCTCTACAGGGACTACACTCACATGTGTATAGACCCTCACATGTACACAAAATAATTCTTTTTTTAAAATGTGACACAGCTCTAAAGCTGAGCAACTCAAATGCACCACACATTTGAAATCAAAGCATGCAAGTTCAACTGCCTCACACATAGGGAACAGGAAGCGGAAAGTCTCCAGGGTGGGACCAGTGGCACATCCTGGGATTACAGCAATTGTGTCGGAACAAAGTGGGTCTCACAACAAGGGCAGAACACAAACCCTGCAAAAGGCAGGGTTTCATAGTCCTTTGTCAAACTCTTCTGAGAGAAAGAGCATTGCAAGTCCAACATCTGGGACAAGAAAACAGAAAACTGCATAAGATAAACAGCCTTCAACCAACACTTTTCCAAAGGCATGGTGGGGGACAGCACTCTCTTGAGACTTACTGACCTAGCTGAATGAGTGGAGGACCATCTGCATGCAGCATTCTAATGAAACAGAGAGAATTTGGGTTTTGTTTTTTCTATACTCCTTGTCCTAGCATCACTCTGGTCTTGGGAAATCCAAGAAATCAAGGTTTTATGTGCGCGCGCGCGCACGTGCGTGCGTGCGTGCATGCATGCGTGCATGTGTGCACGCGTGCATGCGTGCGTAGTAAATACATCTTTGTAAATATGTTTGAAAAATAGAAACCAGAAAAAAATTAGGATCTGGAGAGATGATTCAGTAGTTCAGAGCACTTGCTACTTTTCCAGAGGACTCAGTTCTCAGCACCCACATCAGTAAATTCACCATGGTCTGTAAAATTGCAGCTCCAGGGGCTCCAGTGCCCTCTTCCGGCCTCCACAGGCACCTGCACACATGTGGCATATATTCACAAGTATACAGATACACATAAGGAAAAATAAACCTTTAAAAATAAGGAAATTAGCTATTTGTGTCAATGTGGATCAAGTTGGAAGATGCTTACTAAGCAAAATGAACCAAACACAGAAATAAGACCCCTCCCCTCCATGATCTTTCTCACACGTGATACCTAAGAGGAGGAGGATTCGGTGAGTAGAACAGGGGTGATGACAAGGATTATAATGTGGAGAAAATGGGGTACAGTCAGTCAAGAGGATCAAAGTTAAAGTCATGCAAGCTAAAACGTTTTGGAGGCCAAAAATACAGCACGAAGACTGTAACTAATATTATGTGTTAACTCTAAGTTTTAGAGTTCTTCCAATAACAGCGATAGCTATGTAAAGAGACAGATACGATATTAACTAGTTTAATTGTAGTGTACAATTCACTGTGAATATATGAATCAAGATACCATGTGTGTCTTCTAGACATAACTTAGCTGTTACACTCATGAACTCACAGGAGTGATGGCGACCTGCATGTGATCTGTAGGAAATCAGCCCATCCACATTGCATTACGGATGTGTGACAGTCTCATGAGGCCCCACTCCTTCTGAGGGACTATGGGCAGTTAATGGTTGCTGATGAAGAAGAAACTTATTTTCTTCAGTGGTGTATCCATTGGTAAACTGCCCATACTCCAGTTAACAACCACCCACTCATGGTCACACAGGCAATCCCTACTAAACTCTGTGGGTCACATAATAATAATCACAGTAATAAAAGTATTATTATTATTAATTATTATTGTTATTATACATAAAAGTAGCCAGAGCACTTGCCGGGAAGAAGAAAGTTCTCATCAGGAGAGGGAAGAAGATGAAAAGGGAAGGAGGGAGTGAAAATGACCAAAATTCATTATAGAAATGTGTGTAATTGCCAAAGAATAAAAAACAAATACCACACTGTATGCCTGAGATACATGCAATTCTAATTTAAACTGATAACATATTTAGATAATATGTTCATTGGAGGGACATGTTGCAAGATGTGTACTGCAGGGAAGTGGACATTGCAAGGCTGAAGTGGCCTTGAGCCCTGAGAAACAGTGATGAAAAACTCAGGACCCAGGAAGCCTATAGAGAAGGGCTCTAAGGTCTGAAACTTGAGCATGCCAGCTTCCCTGTTGCCTAGCAACCCCCTGCCTGGAGAGTCAAAGTAGCCTTTCAGATATCTACACTTAGCAATTTGTTGTAAGTAACAAAATTATGTTCAAGACACCAAAGAGTAACTTTGGCTATCAGAGGTGACATGCTCACCGCCAGGGGCATTCTGTCACCAAGGTTTATTAAGTTGGGGTAATCAGCTGCCCTGGAGGGGAGATGCTGAACAGAAATACGAGACATCCTCAATCAATTCCAGGAGAATACACTTCCCAAGCAACAGATACTTAAATATGTGAAGTTATTGAAAATAAATCATCGAGCTCTCAAGGCATTTTTAATTTTGTGTATGTGTGTTCTTGAAATACATAAGGGTATCTTGTTTGTTCTTATATAGGTTCTCTGCAATAATGTAAAGAATCTCTCCCCTGTGCCTGGGTAGTGGAAAGTCTAGGCTGCTTGGAGATGGGTGGCAGAGGAATGTGTGTCTGAGAACAGTGTTGTCTGTCTCCATTCAGAGTTCTACCAGCAAGCCTGCTCTGATTTGAGAGCTTGGTCTCTGGTGTGGAGATGTACACGGTGATAGATTTTGAGTAGAATGAGCCTTGTGGAAACCAACTGGGTCACCTACACATAGAAAGAATTAACATAGTTCTTTGGAAACCTCCAGTTATCTTCCCACAGAAGTGGCTTGCTATGAATGAACAAGAGAAAAGAGAGGTGTCTTAATCTGTGGCTTCTTGATCTTGCCATGTGACCTAAGCTCTTCCCATAGGTACTGTGTTGGCTAGAGTCATTTTTGAAGGGGGCACGTTAGCTGACAAAATACAATTATAGATTGGCTAGAAGGTGAGCGAACCTGTGGGGGAATTTTCTTGATTTATAACTGCTGTGGGAGGGTTCAGCTCACTGTGGGTGATGCTATCCTTGGGCTGGGGGTCCTGGGTGCTATTAGAAAGCAGACTGAGAAGGCTATGGGAAGCAAGCCAGCAAGCAGCACTCTTTCATGGTCTCCGCATCAGCTCCCGCCTCTAGGTTCCTGCCTTGAGTTCCTGTCCTGACTTCTTTGATAATGACTGCAAGCTGAAAGATGAAATAAGCTCACTCTTCAAGTTGCTTTAAATCTAGGCATTTCGTTGCAGCTAGCTAAGACAGGAACTTAGCATGATACCAATGAACAAGCCGTGATGTAGGCAGGAGTATTCTTGCCAAGGCCCAACCTATAGAGTCTCTGATCTAAGGCTCTAGGCTTCTGTTAGGAGTTGAATAGTGTATGACTCCAGGCTCATGTGCAGAATGCTTGGCTCACAGCTGATGGTGCTGTTTTCAAATTACCTGGAAACTTTGGGAGTTAAGGCCTCCTGGTCATTGGAGGCACATTTTTGAGGGTCTTGCCTGGTCCCTGAGTAAAGTCTCAGTGTCTTCTCAGTGCCTGCCTGCCCCTCCCACATCTTTAATTTCCAAATGAAAGGCATATACTGTAGTTACTTGTTTTCATTCTTTCCTCTTTTGCCTCTTTGGCTTTTTAAGCGGGCCTGCCACCCAGCTCCCAAATAAATCACACACACTGGGGCTTATTATTCCTTATTAATTCCTGGCCTTATCTTGGCTTATTTCTAGCCAGCTTTTCTTAAGGTATCCCATCTACCTTTTGCCTCTGGACTTTCATCTTTCTATATTCCATATGCCTTTCTTTACTTCTCACTCCATACCTGGATGGGAACTGGGTGGCTGGCCCCTGACATCCTCCTCTCCTTTTTTTGTTCCTAGATCTCTCCTCCCATTTATTCCCTCTTCCTGCCAGCCCTGCCTGTTCTTTCCTGTCTAGCTATTGGCCACTCAGCTCTTTATTAGCCCAATCGGGTGTTTTAGACAAGCAAAGTAACACAACTTCACAGAGTTAAACAAATGTACCATAAAAGAATGCAACGCAGCTTTGTGGTAGTGGCGCATGCCTTTAATCCCAGCACTTGGGAGGCAGAGGCAGGTGGATCTCTGTGAGTTCGAGGCCAGCCTGGTATACAAAGTGACTTCCAGGACAGCCAGGACTGTTACATAGAGAAACCTTGTCTAAACCGCCCCCCCCCAAAAAAAAGAATGCCACACATCTTCGCATCGTTAAACAAACAGTCCACAGCATAAACAAATGTAACACATCTTAATATAATATTCTACGACAATATACCCAGTATCTCTCCCTTAGATATAGGGAGACATAGGGAGTGCTAGCAAATACAGCTGAGATGGAATAACATACTAAATCTGGGCTGTCATTGAACATGAGAAAAACTTGGTTTGTAAGCAGTCCCTTAACAAAGATGTAGAACAGAATGAATAGTGCTGTAGGTTAGGGTCCTCAGAGGCCTGATTTAAACATCACGATTCCTGTGCTTGCTTACATTGTGAATAAATCCTTTCTTGAAGTTTTTTACTTGGCTTGAAATGTTTCCTGGAAATATCCATGCATTGTAACAAGGGCATTACTCAGTTTGGGTCTAACTCACTGAAATGCATCCTTCCTCTCTTTTAATTCTTATGAGAAAATTAATTTTGTTCTAAGTGTTTTTTAATTGCTGCTAACTTTCAAGAAACTGAGAATCATGTAAATTAGGAGACAGGTGCACTACAAAAACTGTGGAAATATACCGGCCATCCCCCATTATAAATCAAGAGCATCCTCAAAGTTTCTTAACAAGTCAGATACTGAGAATTCTGAGTATTTTTTCCTGTGAACACAGAGTGAACACTGACTGATTTTCTAAATCCAGGTAGAAAGCTCTCCATCCTGTAAACACTGATAAATTGGTTTTTTTTAGAACATTGTTCTTAAAGTGGACTCCACAGAATCCACAGACCCTTGGGCATGCTCCAGCAGGCTTCAAGGACAAGTCCATTTTCATGCTCATCTCAAGATGTTACAGGCTTTTTGCTGAATGAACACAACTGCTAGTAGAGGATAAAACCACAGGCTGAAGAACTTGGCCTCTGTGGAAAGCAGTGACCATCATAACCTGTGTTAAGAGGCCATCAGGAACAGGCTAGCTGACGGCTGACATTCCTTCAGAGAAGGAGAGGATGTGAGGGTCATTGGAGGGATCCTTGCCTAGGATTCCAGCAATTCCTCTCAGCCATTTGTGTACAACTTTGCTCAGATAGCAAATGCCTTCATCACAGGAGGTTCTAGAATACACAGGCCTGGGAGGTTGATGGAAGTGACCCTCCGTCTATGCAGCCGTGCTACAGGAAGGCTGTCTTCCATGCTGTATGAAAACTGCAGTGTGGCTGCATTGGGGTAACACATAAGCCTGTAAACAGCTCCACACCCAGACTGTAAATCAGCCCAATAAACTCATTGGCTTCCCAGGCTGAACTTCGGTGGGATCAAACTTTGATTGCCCTTTTGGACCTCGTAATAAGGTAGATGTTGTTTAAGTCTCCCAGGGAAGAAATCTTGGAACACCACTGATTCCTTAGCCCAAATCAGAACAAGAGCATAATCTTGATTTAAAGAGTGGTGAATTCAGAATTCATATTGCAATTAACCTATGAAAATTATCCTGTATTAAATTTTGGTATAAAAACAAGGAATATCCATAATTGTTTGAAAAGACTACCAATCTATACCTCATTTTCCAATGATATTTCTAGAAAGCTAGGATTTCTTCAAAATTCAACTACATCCATGAACTTGCATAAGTTGCAGGCAAAAGCAAATATTAAAATCCAGAAGATGTCTTCTAGCTCAGACATTACTTTCCATAAAAGACAATAAATCAATTTTTGCTTCATTGTGTTTTATGAGTGTGATGGTTGATCTCAATTGTCAACTTGATGATATCTAGAATTAGCTGTGAAACAGGCCATTGGGCAGGCCAGTAAGAAGACCTGTTCACTGTGAACAGCAACATTCCACGAGCCAGGATCCTGGACTGGATAATAAATAGACAGTGAGCTGAGTACAAGCCTCATCTCCAGTGCTCTCTGCTTCTTGACAGTGGATGCAATGTGACCAGATGCTGCAAACTCTTGATCTTTTGACTTCCTCACCATGGTAGACTGCTCCCTTTAACTGTGAGGCAAAATAAGTCATGTTGATGGCATCATGGTGAGGTTCTCTAGGATTGCAGGGATGGCTTCTTTTTCCTGCTGATTTAAAGAATTAAAAAGACAGGAAAAAGCAAGGTCTCATATTCAGCCAGGTTTTACTGAACGCAGAAGTATGTGCATGCTCACTGCAAAGCACACGGAGAGACAGTCTCTTCAGATAGGAAAGAGACCAGAGCTGGGATCCAGGTTTTTCTAGAAAACTTAGAGCTTTTATATGTTTGAGGTTTTTTATGGGTTCCCTTTCTTCTCCAGAATTGGCTGGTTTGGGTCATTGTGGACAATTGTATAATCCATACAAATAAAGTGATTCTGATTGGTTTCTGCCACAAGAACCTCCATGGTGGGTAGGATAAGGTTGAAAGTCAGTCCTACCAAACATTTTCCTCAAGTGATAGAAGGGAGAACCTACCAAGATAAATCTTGGTAAGGGAAAAGAATCAGAAAGTCAGCCATCTTAAATGTTTACATGAAAATGTGACCAATCTACCCAGAATCTCTTTTGCTGTCTGTGTGCCCCCCAGTCCCCAGCCAGCTCTCTCCCCTAAATTGTCTTTGTCCGAGTATTTTATCACAGAAACAGCAAATGAAACAAGACAATGAGGCAAACTGCTTTCCCCTCAAAACATTATTATAGGGAAAAGAATCAGGAAATAAAAGGGAAACAACATTCTGAAAGAGTGAATAGAAGTACTCTGAGAATCAAGAATGGTGAGTGGACACTGCCTGAAAGGACCTGGCAAAACAGAATGACTACCCATGGAAAACAAGTCCACAGTCCTGGACAGGGAAGACATTTATAGCTCCTGCAATCTCTAATGTAGTGCTGGGTTTTGGTCTGAAAGTGACTCACTCCTCTTGGCAGGTTACTGTTGGAAAGAGATCCTTTGTGTTGCTTGAGATATCTCAAAGTGCTGTAGATGCATGGGGCACCTCATGAAGGGACCTGCTGTCTGGGATGGAGCTGTCATCACTGTGACCAAATTCGTGATGATAGGCAACTCATAAAAGGTCATATTTAAATTTATCATCTTTGTTTTCACTGCACACCCTTCAAGTAGCTCAGTCTAAGCAATAGGCCTCTTGTCTGCCACAGCCTTTAAGTGAGAGACTGCCATGTGGTGTTTGAAGCTATTTCCTCCAGACATAGCATGATGGCATCTTTGGCATTGCTCCAGTAGCCATGGCAATTAGATCAGAACAATACAATGGTAGCCAGGTGGACAGTAATGGTAATGAAGCTATTCCCGTTTCTTAGAGGGTAGAAGAAGGGAGGGTCAGGTGCCTCAGAAGGATATCCTCCTTTCCACAGGTACAAGTGGTCCTAGTAAACGATAGAATAAACACAAAGTGGAAAGTTACCTGAAAGTGGGAGGAATCCATGATGTGGCTTCCATTATGTCATCAACCATGATAGGGTGGGACTTTATAGTAATACAGCTGTTTGAGGTGACCCCAGCTCCTGTACATAACTCCTCACTCAGGCTCTGTAATACAATCTAATGAACTCAATGGTCTTGTGAAGTTGGACTTTAGTGGAATTGCACTTTGGTCTGTCATTGGTGCCTATTAGATGTCAGACTACAAAGGGCCCAATAGTCAGTGGTCATGTCCTCTGCGTCGAGAAGCAGACCCATCATCTGATAGTAACTTTAGCTAGGTCAGTGGATGGTTCAACTGTAGAGTTACGTCTGCACTATGTGATTTCCCCACCTCCCTGCAGGACGGAGAATTTCAAATCTTTGGTTGAGCAGAAAATTCAGTGTCTTCAGTTTATGTGGAATGTAAAAACATCTCCAAACTGACACTGAATCTGGGGATGCACCAGCGCAGAGCACAACTGTAGCTGGATCTTCACAGTTCTTATTAATAAGCTCAAACCTGAGGCCAGGTATTGGGGTGGGCACTGGAAGATCAGAGAAGCAGAACAAGCCACAGCTACCTCACCTCGCCAGTTCCTCAGCTGATCCTGTTTCCTCAGACTGGAAGCTTCTGAGTCCTCATCCACATGAATCTCAGCTGAACTGTGCTGCTCCAAAGCCTAAAAACTTAACCAGGCAAATGCTGCTAGTCTCTGGTCTTCACACCTTATATATCTTTCTACTTTCTATCATCACTCCCTGGGATTAAAGGTGTGTGTCACTATACCTGGCAGTTTCTAATGTGGCCTTGAACTCAGAGATCCAGAGGTATTTCTGTCTCTGAAATGCTAGGTTTAAAGGCGTGTGCTACCACTGCCTATCCTCATTTTTAATATTGTGGCCATCCTGCTCTCTGACCCCAGATAAGTTTATTTTGGGGAACACACAATATTTCGGGGAATACAATACCCCCACACACAACTGTCAAAGTGTATGACAACCAGCAACCCTAAGTTCACTAGCAGAGAGGCCTTTCCCAGTCAGAGCACCAGGGCCTTTAGTGGGACCTTTCATTCCACTCATTAATCCTGGAGACAACACAGCTGTGGCTTCCAGGAAACAATAGACACCCTGATGTGGCCAGTGTTCTCAGAAAACAGTCATTTGAATAGATCTCTGTTGTCTAAAACGCCAATTAGCAGCAAGAACAAAAAGTTAATCAACAAATTCTAGCACTTAGAGCCTGCTCCAAATTTGCCTAAATGTTGATTAACTGCTGTTAATTTTGCACAGTAAAGGCCAAGCTATCATTTGTTTCCATCTCTCAAAAAAAAAAGTCTAATCCCTAAATATTTGTGAAAAGCATTAATTTATAACCAAGGAACTTTTTAGCTTGGTAGATATTTATCATTGTGAACATCAATGGTGTCTCCAAAAGGTCCAATAGAAATCCTTATTAATTGAAAAATCATATCTGGCTAGATACCAGAGGTTTATCATTTCCAGGAGGTGTTCCTGGATTACATAGCTGGGGGAAGTTGGGTGGGCCTCGAACCCCCATCATGCTGTCAGATTACATCACAGGCCCTGAAAGAACTCCTTGAAATAGACATTGGTTTTTGTGTTCCTGCCCATTTTCCTCATAGTAGGGACATGGTGGAGCTGTACAAGATGCCTACCTACCCTCTCTCTGCTCAGCTGAATTTGAATGATCAGAAAACACCTCTCCTTAAATTTTAACTCTTGGCGGATGAAAGAAAAATCCATACCAACTTGGAATTTTATAGTAGGGTAAATGTCTAGCCACAAAGAAAGTAAGGAAAGGATTGGCAGATAAGAAAATAGCTTACACCAGACCAGGTATGCTGTGTAAAGAGAAAGCTTTGAGTTCAATAAACTATGAAGCCTGCTTAATAATTTTCCATCTAGCCCTTCCATTTTGGAAAAGTACTTCATAGTAATGGTGAGTTTCTTTGTGTGCAGTTTCTGAGATACAATTTGCACTCTGTGGAGGAAGGCCATCCAGATTGGCAGGTGTATAATCCTGGGAAGGTGGTGTGATTATCTATGCACATCATTTCCACTTTTGCATTCTCTGCCAAGCTAACACCAGCAATGTAAATAAGGACCATACGAATCAGGCAGGCCTGGTCAAAGCCTCAGGTCACTGGCACTGCGCTGCACCTCTCTGGTGCCCTGCTACAGCATTCCCTGTAAGGGAGAGTCCAGGGCCATGCTAATGAAAAATCCCTAATGGAAGACACCACCATTTTCTGGTCCCTTATTACCAGTCTTCTCTCCATGGTAGCCAACATCCTTGTAGTAAAATTATTTTTTGCTAGATTAGATAGGACCAAATGATGTTTGCAAACAGAAATACACTGAAGAACAAGACTTGAGTTCCACAGTAATTAAATGTTGTGTTTCCTCTCAAAGGAATAAAGGATCAACAACCTCACAAAACTCTGCAACTCCTAGAGAAAAGGTTCAAAACACTGACTATGCTAGGAACCCAATATAGCAGAACCTGTGCTTCCAGGTATAGACTATAACAGAAAGCACACTGAGAAACACCCCCAAGGCACATTTTGAGAATCAGAAAGACTGTGGGTTAGAGGATGGAAAGGATTTGCTGTAAGGAAATGTGAAAGAGGACCTGCCAAATCAAATACATGTGACAGCTGCCATTTATCACCTGCTGTGAACATTACAAGACCATCTAGACACAGAAAAGGTGGCACCCTTCACGGTGGTGATCCATCCCCACGGCCCTAGCAATACTTGTCTGTTGCCCGCCTGGTTAGCTCAAAGCCAAACATTGGCTTTTATTTGCAAAAGTTTTGAGCTATGTTTGGTTTATATAATCTACCAGATTTATAAAGGACCAAAATAATATAATTTTTTTATTATTATTATTATTATTATTATTATTATTATTATTATTATATAAACACAGGGGCAACTTGCGTGGCAACAAATTAGTATTTCTCATATTAGTATAAAGTTAAGTTCTCCCAAATGTTTCAACCAATCATTCTGGGATTAGGAAGCCCTTCCTGAAATGTCTGTTTATTTACTTAAAATCTGTCTCAAAACAAAAAAACTTCAACGAGCACTTATTTAATGAACATAAAATAACTAGGTTTACGGACTACAGTTTCGTTTTGCGGAAGGACGTAAAAACGTCTTGAGAAGGTCAGTGATAAAAGCTGCGTGCAGCCGTCACCGGAAGCTGGCACACGCTGCCACGCACTCTCAGGGTCAGGTCCGGCTTCGCGTGCACGCGCATATTTACATGCGGCCGTTGGTGACTCAGGGACTTGAGGCTAACAGACAGCCGGACAGCCCCGGCCCCGGTCCCTCTTACATTTATGTCCCCCGGCCCAGGCGGACTTGTGACCCCAGGGCTCAGGAGGCTGGCGGCAGAAGGCAGCAGCGCGTCCCCCCTAAGGTACCCCACAACCAGCTCTGCTCTCCATGCTGCTCCTCTCTCTTAAAAACCGGGAACTCCTACTTCATCAAAGGCCTCAGCTCAGGTCCAGGTACCAGACGTGGCCCCTTGCTGCTGCATTTAGTGTAGCAGTGTCCTGACAGCTGCTGCTCCTATTTTCCCATGGTGACCTGCTCTTCACGATGTCATCAGACTTTCCCCAGGGATTCCTCTACAGGACTGAACCAAAGTTGACCAGAGTTGCTCCACGGACTTCCAATCTCTGGTTCTGAATCCAGGACCGGCTCTCAAACCAAACAAGACAGATGTGCCCTCGGCTGTGTCCCTATACACTGTACGACGAAGAGGGGCAAAGCCCGTTGCATTCTGATGCTCTGGCCTTCGGGAAAGCCCTCTTCAGCTCACTCCCCCACCAGGAAGCCAGGCAGCTGGTGGCCAGAGAGATGCCTGGCCTCCCTGACTGTCCATTTCTGTGGTGTGCAAACACGAGACCAAGTCCTTGCCAGTGCTCCCATAAACTTGCGGAAAGACTGCCAGTCGCTAGCAAGATCCTCGGTATCTGGAATGAGAGGGGTCAAGACGGATCCCTTCCCCTCCTCAGGCTTTCCAAGGAGAATGGGAGAAGTTTGGAAGGATGCCCTGGGTCTTCTGCCTGGCCCACTTGTTGAATGTGGAATTTGAGGCCACCTGTGGTTCTTTCTGCCTTATCAAAAATACCTACTAGGGTGTAAATGGAACCAGTAGATGAAACTACCCCAGAGCAGAGAGGAAGGGAAGGAAGCGCTGCCTAATGGACATGGCAGGCACCATACAATCCAGTTGGTTGTATTTGTTCCATTAGAGTTCTTCGCTCCCTTCCCAACTTCTGATCTTTCTTCCTGACCTATAGGCAGAAGGAAGCAACAGCTCTTACCCAGAGGCAAAGATGGGACTTCCCAGAAAGCCACCCGTGTTCCGGAACAGGCCCACCAATGAGAAGAGATTATCAGGAACCCTGCAGAGGGCAGGGCTGGGGGTCAGTCCACCCCTATGCCCTAACCGCCTGTGTTGAAGGTTCTGCTCACAAACCTGATGATCAGCAGTTCCAAGTGTGTAAGGATCAGAAGGTCCTGGACGGACCCAGCAGTGTGGCTCTGTTTCCGTTCTAGGAACTTGCATTGTCCGCTGCTGCACTGCACTCACTCCCAAGGAGACCAAAATCTGCGGCTCTGCCAGTCCTACCCACAGGCAGAGATGCTCAGCCCTTAGCGCCTCCAGTCCAATGCTGCCCACACAGATATCATGGCCCTCCCTTACCCTGGGCCAGCTGGCTAGGACAGACTCTTCCTTCTCCAGATGCCAGGCCTTCAGCACTGCCCTCTG
Organism: Onychomys torridus; assembly: GCF_903995425.1. NCBI lineage: Eukaryota > Metazoa > Chordata > Mammalia > Rodentia > Cricetidae > Onychomys > Onychomys torridus. The sequence goes on from NC_050453.1 coordinate 71,435,474, forward strand.
GGTTGGTAGAGAGCTTCTTCCTTCGGGAAAATCAGATGGCCCAACAGGGATTAGAAACTGTGACTGCCCAGACACTTCCCAAGCACAGCCCCTGCTGCCTTGGGACTGGCCCTAGCTCAGCAGGGCTGTCTCCCTGGAGAGCTGGACACAGCAGTTTCCAGTGCCCCTACTCATTCCTTGAGCTCCACCTTCTCATACTTGACCTTCCAGGAGTAGCCCTGGAGCCAAAACAGGGGAGCCCAGGTCTCCATGGAGACCTGCTGTGGTCCCACATCCTTCCTGGCTCTTGTCAGATGGCTTCTGTAGCTTCTCCATGCATAATGTAGAGCTGTTCGGTGTTTTCCAGGCAGGCTCAGTCTGCCAGACTCCTAGGGGGCCAGGGTCTGCTTTGCCAACTTGTTCTGAGAGGAGCTACCAGGTGACGAAGACACCAGCAACATAGGGATGGTGCTTTTCTTCAACCCTAGCTCCAGGGGCATATTTAAATGTGCAGACGAGAGAGGACCGCACTTGTCAGGGGAACACTAGAGACAAAGAGGGCCACAAGGCAAAGGGTAGACCTTCCCTTTTCTCAGCCTCAGCAATGTTCCCACTGTTTCCAGGTGGGCAGGTGTGAAGATCAAGAGAAATCAGAGGGTGGAGAACCAAAGTATCATGGTGTCCAAAGGGAAGCGGGGAAGGTGTGGACAAAAAATGCCAAGTGGCAGAAGTATGCTTCGGGTCGTTACAGAAATTGTCAGAAATTCTGCCCTAATGCCTACCCCAAAGTCATTGAATGATTTTTTTTTTCCAAAGGGGCAACCATAAGCTTTTATCTGATCTGCTGTTCATTTGATCTGAACACGAATCTCTGATTAATGGGCTGAGGCCACAGTCAGGCCCATTTGGTCAACATATATTTGAATGCTAGCTCCATTCTCTTGGCCTTACCAAGAAATCCAGCATTAGCTCCCTTCTCCTAGTACTATATTTTCATGACCCCCAAGCTGAGCCTGAGAAGCTGTGACAGTCAGGACGCTGTTAACTGCTTCTGAAAGTCAAGGAGACTGGGCTATAGATGGCCTTGCAGTCCATGGCAAACGAGGCTAGAACCCAGTACAGCAGGTATTCCAGCTGCTAATCACATAAACCTGACTCTGCTTCTCAGGCCAGAGCAGACTGGCGCTCTGAATCTGTTAGGAAAGTGATGAAGCCAAATGCCTGAAGACAATGGCCTATACCCAGAACAGTCACAAGGCTTCAAGACTGCAGCATTTAGTTCCTAGGGAAGCATCCTCTAGGGCTTGTTTTCTGATATATACAACAGCTCTGTAGAATCCATTGAAAGAAGGGTTCAGGATCTCGGGTACAGATGAGTTTGAAGGGGTGCTTACCCGGCATGCTAGAGGCTCTGAGCTCAATCCTCAACATTGCTTAAACTGGGTATAATAGTGCACACCTATAAATCCTAACACTCAGGTGGTAGGGGCATGAGGATCAGAAGTTTAAGGCCACCTCTGCTACATAGGAAGTTTGAGGCCAGCCTAGAATGCAGGAGACAGTGCCTTCAAAGTAAATAAAATAATGGATGAAATAGTTCTGGAGTGAAGACACATTTCTTATTTCTCTTGTGCATGTGTATGTTCAGGTATGTGTGATATGTACATGTTTGTGAGTACACGTATTAGGGTATATGTGGTGGGGAAGGGGCAGGTACACATGCTTGGAGAGGGAAGAGGACAACCATGAGTGTTTTTTACCTCAGGCCTCTCTCACTATTTGAGACAAGTTCTCTCTCGGCCTGGACCTTGATCAGAAAGCCTAGACCAGCTGACCTGGAAGCATTCGGGCACTCACCTGTGTCAGCCTCAACCCTCACCATCACTGAAATCTCAAAGGGTAGCCAACCATGTCCAACTTTTCTTTTTAACGTGGATTCTGAGAATTGACTTAGGTCTTCTTTCTTGCAAAGGTAAATGCTTTGCCAGCTGAACCATCTCCCAGCCTCTGCTAAGGGATTTAATGTGTTAAGATTTTATTTTTAATTATGTGGGGGGGGGGGGGCATGAGCATGTTAGTGCAGGTCCTGGAGAGGCCAGAAAAGGGCATCAGATCCCTTGAAGCTGGAGTTACAAGTAACTGAGCCAACTGACCACAGTGCTAGGGACCAAACTCTGCAGGAGCAGTGTCCGTTCTTAAATTCTGAGTCTCCTCTCCACCTACAACCTCTGAGAAATCACCTCCCACTTTTGTATAATCCTCAGTTGTGATGTCTAAAGTGATACAAGACTGTCTGTTCCAACTGTGCTGGTCTGAGGTTATACACCGACACAGGCATATTATCCTTTCTCCCACTCTGAGAGCCATAGCAGAGAGACCCTTAAAGTGCCCCTCAATTCCACAGGTGACTAATGATATAGTAAACTGAGGACCACAGACCCTGTGGTGCAGTTCCAGACACAAGTTAAGGGAAAAAAGAGACGGGCTTGGAAATGTCCACTGAGACAATTATTAACTTCAGTATGAAAAGATCTTCTGGGTGTGAGTGGATATGCAGACAGTGCCACGGGCAGGTGTGGGTTCCCTTCAAATGTGGACTTGCTGGTTCACAGAGGACCCTTTCTTTGGCACTTGAACCCACTTAGGTTGGATGTGAGATAGTAAGTTCATTAATGACTGGGCAAAGATGAATGTTTTGCCAAAAAAATTATAAAGTGGACTAGGCTGTTAAAATGTTTTGATTTGAAAACATCTCCTAAAATCTGGTATATACACACACTCACCCTGAAGGAACTTCACATCCTGAAATAATTGGGGCCTAAGGTTCAAGGTAAGTGGTTAAGATATTATGAAGGTGGGTGTAGCACATATTTAGAAACAAAGCCTTGGACTGGGGCTTGGGGAAGGGGCAGGTCTGAGCCCACAGCATTGACTTACTGATGGCCATACTAGTGATGAACAATTTGGGAACAGTCTTCATTTGTCAATATGCATCTAGTTCTCATTCTCATAACATCACATAGCAACTGCAGGACTGCCAGATTCAAATTGAAAAATTAGTATGGAATTCATATTACAGTAGTCAGTATTTGAATTGGGACTGAACTGAATTCTTGGTACCAGTACTATTTTTCTTCGTTTTTCATTTTTATGTTAACATTTAACAACCATACATGTTTACAGTGTACATTGCAATATTTTTCTATACATACATACCCATCACCTAAAGGAATCAACATTTCTATCTTCTTGATGTTTTATGCTTTGAAACTTTAAGCTGTTCCCTTCTACTTCCTCATTAGATATATAATAGGCTGTTGTAGATGAACAGTCTCATTAAATAAGAAACACAGAGCCAATTGCAGAGTTAAAAGCCCAAGAGGTCAGAAAAATAGCTAAGAGCTAAAAACCCTTTCTTACCCCTCACTGCCACTGCTGTCCTTCCCCTCAGCAAGAGATCTACTTCTTGTGTGTCTGTCCTTTTACTGACTTTCTGTTCTGCCTTCTCATTGGTTGTAAACCAACCACATGACCTCCTCGTCACTGCCTGTCTGTACAGACCTCCAGATCTTCTATGGTTGGTATTAAGATTAAAGGTGTGTGTCTCCATGCTGGCTGTATCCTTAAACACACAGTGATCTGCCTAGCTCTGCCTCCCAAGTGCTGGGATTAAAGGCATGCTCCACCACCGCCTGGCTTTTGCTATGGCTTGCTGTTAGCTCTGACCCCTAGGCAACTTTATTTATTAACATACAAATAAAGTCACATTTCAGTACAAATGAAATATCACCATATTTCCCCTTTTCTATTTTAATAAAAGGAAAAAAGTTATTACTAATATAAGAAAAATTATATACAAAAGTACAATAACTGTATATCATATATATAAGCAATACATACCTAAACAATGTCTAGTCCATTTGTATTTGACAAATTCAGAGAAAATAATTCCATTGTCTATTCTATTTTGGTAAGTCCAAAATGTACCTGATTCACTTTCTATACTAACATATTACTAACAGAACTGTCTTATAACATCTTTCAAATTTATACACTTACACCTCTTAGTGAGTTTCTTTTCTGAAATTCTTAACAAGGAAAACTATAACTATAACTAACTAATCTTCAACTCCCTCAGAGACCCGAAAAGAAAATAATGTCACCTAATAAAAAATAAAAACAGGAAGTGCATGCAAGCAGCTTCCAAAAAAAATGTGAGTTGACAGAAACAGCCAGCTGCCTGGACAGTCACCTGAGGTTTCTCCACAGTGTTGGGGCATCATCTTCAGCCTATAGGCTTAGCATATCTAACAGACTCATTTGTGAACTAGGATGTACACAAGGTCAACAGTTTGACCTCACATTTGGTGAGAGCAGTCCATGTACCAGAAACACCTGAATTCCATTAGTGTCATGTGATGATTCAGGATTTTAAATTCTGGAAATTGTTGATGTTTTTTAAATTCAGCTGTCCATTCTTCCTGGGTGTGTGTGTGTGTGTGTGTGTGTCTTCATCTCAGCATCCCATTCTTCTCCACATCCCTCTATAAAATGCCAATCTACTATTGAGATGTTTGAGCTTAGTTACTCTTCAAGAATAACTGTTTCAGCTGCTTTTCCACTGCACATCAGAAGCCATTGGCCCACTGCCTGTTCAGCTGCCTTCGAAGAAAAGGACACTGTACCTTTTCCAGATTGCAAAGGCCACTTCAGGGTTGGTGCCATATTGTCCTGGCCTCAGAAGATGCCTTTTGTTAAAGCCACAACCAGTTTTGGCAAGAATCAGTAGTCCTTTGTTTCATGTCCTATCTGTCCTGTTTGTCAGCAGTTGATTAGAGGATACTTTGTTGTCCAGTGGCTAACTTTTGCCACAATGAAAGTTAACTCCATATGCAGTTTCTTCAATGCCCATATTTTTCTCTGAAGCAGATTGGTACTGCCAGGAGAAATACAGATCAATTAGTCTTCTATGATAGTCAAACTTACAGTCATGTTAAGTTTTCTAGGTATACATAGATATAGTTCAAATAGACAGGTAATCTTCAAACACTTCAAAGACAGAATATGGCCTACAGAATATGGCATTTAAAATATTTTTAAAAATTTAGACTTTCTGGACAGTGAGACATGTCTGCTACTGGCAGCACCATATTTACTTAAGAAAGGAGGATGGGCATAGAAGACACTCTATATGAAGCTTATCTTCTTCTTGGTAAAAATAGCCATTTGGGCAAGAAACTGTTATTGTCTGTACTGCTTGAAAAAAATGTATCGACTGGACATGCAGGACCCATAGGAAGGTGACCACTGAACTTTGCTTGACAAAATGGTCCTTCAGGTTCCTGCTTTGCAGAGGAAACTGCCAGACATTCTACAGGACACAGAGAGAAATGACTGAGAGACTCTATGCCTATGGGCTGAAGACAGATGCCCCAACTTTACAAAGGAACATTAGGTGACTGTCCAGGCTGCCAGCTGTCTCTTCTACTCTTGCAAGACTCCTGAATGTTGCTTGCATCTTTCCCCCGGTTCTCAGGTAGTATTATATCCTTCTGAGGTCTTTGATGTAGTTGAAGACTAAAAATAGTTATAATTTTCCTTAGTTATTATAAAAGATAAGTTAGATATGAAACTTCAGACTCACAAATATAAGATAGATAGGATATCTTCTTTAATTTTGCCAAGTAGACTAGTTATTATAAATAGACTAGATATTATAAGTGTAATTCTTGCTTGATGATTGTTTTGTTATCTATAATTTTACTATGTGTAAGTTAAAACCTTCCTTTTGGAAAAAAAAGAAAAGGGGAAGTGCTGTGAGATGTTCTGTATGTTAAATGTGTTGCTCTGATTGGTTAATAAATAAAACACTGATTGGCCAGTAGCAAGTCAGGAAGTATAGGCGAGACAAGCAGAGAAGAGAATTCTGGGAAGTGGAAGGCTGAGGCAGAGAGACACTGCCAGCCACTGCCATGACAAGGAAGATGTAAGGTACCAGTAAGCCACAAACCACGTGGCAAAGTATAGATTAATAGAAATGGGTTAATTTAAGATAAAAGAAGTAGATAACACAAAGCCTGCCACAGCCATACAGTTTGTAAGCAATATAAGTCTCTGTGTGTTTACTTGATTGGTTCTGAGCGACTGTGGGACTGGTGGGTGAGAGAGATTTGTTCTGACTGTGAGCCAGGCAGAACCAGAAAAAATCCAGCTACAGGCTATTTTAAGGTAGAGTATAGTCACCTTCCTATGCTATTTTCAAAGTGCAGAGCCTTTTGCTACTTTTTATTGTTCTTAGTATCCTTTAACCAACCTCCATCTCTCTTCTCTTCCTACTTACTATCCACTGGTGGCCACAATGCTATTGCCACTACCTCACTTTTTAATAATTGTAGCAGGAATCTGAAATGGTCTTGTTAATAAAATCAAACCTGAGGTCAGTTATTGAGGTGAATTCTGGAAGATTAGAGAAGCAGAACAAGCCAAAGCCACCTCACCTTGCCAGTTCCTCAGCTGATCCTGTTTCCACAGACTGGGAGCTTCTGAGTCCTCATCCAAATTTATCTCAGCTGAACTGCTTCTCAAAAGCCTGAAAGCTTAACCAGGCTAGTTCCTGGTCCTCACACCTTATATACCTTTCTGCTTTCTGCCATCACTTCCTGGGATTAAAGGCTCACTTCCTGGAACTAAAGGTGTGAGTCACCATGCCTGACTGTTTCTGTGGCTTTAAACTCACAGAAATCCAGATGGATCTCTGTCTTCCATGTGATAGGATTAAAGGCATATGTGCCACCATTTTCTGGCCTCTATATCTAGTGGCTGTTCTATTCTCTGACCCCAGATAAGTTTATTAGGGTACACAATATTTTGGAGAACACAATATCACCACAAATAACCTTCTCAGCATCCATATACTCTAGACATCAGGTGGTAGTTGTATGTGTCTGGCTTATTTCCCATAACTTAGTAACCTCAAGTTCTAAGCATTTGGCTTCAAATATCAACTTCATTCTTTAAGTTTTATTTATTTAATCATTTCTGAGACACAGTGTCACTATATAGCCTTGACTGGTCTATGTAAACCAGGCTAGCATTGAACTCAAAGACAGCTCTCTGCCTTTGCCTCCAGAGTGTTGGGATCAAAGGTGTGAGCTGGCCTTTCATTCCGTTTTGAATTTTGATTTTTTTTTCTTTTCGTACACATACACAGTGATTGTGTTCACACTGGTTATGTTGCAGTTGTATTCAGTCCTTCCCATTACCCTCTGTTACTCACTTCCCTTTCTCTCAGATCTCTTTCTTCTTCCCAGTAGCCTCCCAGGGCCATGCCTGGCTTTTTATGTGGGAACTGGGGATTCAAACCAGATCCTCATGCTTGCACAACAAGCTCTCTTACCCACTGAGACCTTTCCTCAGCAATCTCTCATTCTTCACATTGTGTCTTCTCTCTGCTGTCTCCACTGCTATTTCTTAGCTGTCCAACCACCTAGATCAGTGGTTCTCAACCTTCCCAATGCTGTGACCCTTCAACAGAGTCCCTCATGTTGTGGTGACCTCCAACAATAACATTATTTTCATTGCTACCTCATAACTGTAATTTTCCTACAATTATGAATCATAATGTAAATAATTTTGGAGACAGAAGATTGCCAAAGGAGTCAAGAACCACAGGTTGAGAACTGTTGACTTAGGTAGTGATAGAAAAAAATAAACTACTGACTTATCTTAGAGATTATAGTTCACTATTGCTGAGGAAAAAAGAACTTATGTATTTTATATATCTTATTATATAAAATATGTCTCTGTCATATCTTGTTAAGTGCCACTGAAGAAGACTCAGAATGTGCCAGTTCCCAGTTACATGAAAGCAGGACAGGGATTAGATACCTCTACTTTCCCTGGCAGCATCTTAATTCACAACTTTGGGCTGTGGTGTCACGGCAATAGAAATTCTCTAAGTTTTCCTTAACACACACCTTTAAAAAATAAAACAAACACAAAACAAAAATGTTCATTGCAATTGACATGTGATTCATCCTTCTTTGGGCCAAAGGAAGAAAGACAGAATGAAAAGCAGCCACCACATTTAAACGAAGGTGTTATCAGTCATTCTTGTATATTACAGCTGCTCTAAGAGCCATGAGGCAGAGGCATTTATATGGAAGATAAGCTCATTGTGTTGAACAAATTAATGTGGGATTGTGAATTAAATGGCACGTCTTTGGACAGCTAATTAGCTTTGTGCTGCTCAATTAAGTTCCGAAAGGACATGTTGTGTTTCTTGGTGGAATACAGAATACACTTCAAGGCTATTGCTGCCCAGATAACTTCAGTTACAAACCCAGTGGAAATAAGCAAGCAAAAAGCCAGGATTCTGCAAACTCCAAACATTGCCAAAGAGCCCAGTGTTCAAACCATGCACAGCAAAACATTGCATTTTATTTTCAGTCATATTTGTTATTTCCCAACCAATAAATATGAAATTACATTTTCACTATATTATTCACACTGTGAGCCAATATTTCATATGTGTATGGTGTTTGTTTACACGTATGGGGGTTTGCACATACATGTGTATAGAAGCCAAAAGTTACCAGATGTCTTCCTCCACCATGCCCACATTATTTTAGATTGTTAGATTGTGTGTGTGTGTGTGTGTGTGTGTGTGTGTGTGTGTGTGTGTGTGCGTGAGTGTGTGTGTTAGACAAAAAAATATCTTTACTGCAAGATATTTGTACTTCTGTAGCAGACCCTTATCTTAGCAAGAGACATCAATCAGACTTGGAAGTTTAGACACGTCAACAGACCAATCAGAAAGCTGTTTCCTGATTGAGGTTCAGCAGAGACTTCTCTTTGCCCTTCCAATCATGCACTGTGATTGGTTGCTTCATCCACATAAAAGATCAATCCCACTTCCAAAGGAAGCACAATTTTAAAGAATAAAACATTCTCCTTATAAGAAGTCACAAAAGTACCATCATCATTGCCCTTCCTTTATTCTACTATAATTCATGAAAATGATTTAAAACTTTGGACCTCACTGAATACTGCAAGATCCGGTCTGCAATTAGTTTTCTGTTTAAGGTTTCCTTCATCAGAGTAAATCATAATTCTTTGGAAGGGAAAAAATGTATGAATCTGCAAGTTTCCATTTTGAAAAGAATTGATTTATAAGAGAAAGGAACTTTCGTACAATTTCCCAGGTAAAAAAAAACACCCTAAATAAGCTTGAAGAAAGGAGCAGAGAAAGCCACTGTGAATTCCAAGTTCTCAACACACTGCATGAATCATTATCACAGCAGAGTACCAGTAACTATTTGGGGTGCTCACACACATCAGCTCACACCTTAAAAAAAAACCTTTGTATGATCTAACCTACAACAAAGTCTAGAAAAAACATGAACCTATTCATGAGATTCATGTAACACCATTTTAAGTAACTTGAAGTCGGCAAGATGGCTGAGTAGTAAAGGAGCCTGCCACCAAGCTTGGCAATTTAAATTTGATACCATGGATCCACACAGTATAAAGAGAGAACATATTCCTACAAATTGTTTTCTGACCTCCACTTATATGAGAACACACACACACACACACACACACACACACACACAAAAAAAAAAAAAAAAAAAAAAAACCACTACTAAAGTAACGAACTTCCAAGGCTTTTGAGGTTGTGTTCTCTTTGCTGATTTTAGCCTTTTTTAGCAAGTGTGTTGCTTACCACTTAACAACACATATCAAATGCCTGTGAAACAGAGCAAATGCCACATAAAACCATACAAGAGGGACTTAGAAGAGAGCTGAGTGGGTAATGTGCCTGCTGCACAGCACAGGGATCAGAGGTGAGACCACTAACAGCCATGTGAAAATCCAAGACAAGGGCACTCATCTGTAGTCGCAATGCTAGGAAAGCAGACACTGGAAGATTCTTGGTGCTCACAGGGCAGGCTGGCTAGCCCAGTCTGTAAGCCTAATTCAATGAGGGCCTGTTTCAAAAACTATCAGGGTACTGAGAAAGATATTCATTGTTAACCACTGATATCCACATTCACACATACTGGACACACATATACATATGTGTGAATACATATCCTCCCCGATCTTTCGAAAGGTTTCTTGAAAGGTGGTCCATACTTCCCCACATGTTGTGTTTTGGTGATTAATGATATATGATACGGACAGAAGTGTAGCTA